>NC_056728.1:240110244-240282739 GCF_019279795.1 Protopterus annectens | reverse complement strand
TGGAATGTGAAAAGGGAGGTAAGGAGAAAAACGTCCAGTGGGCTGAAGGTAAGGGTTCTTCAAGGACAGCTTGCAGAGACAGAAATGTTGGAATGGCTTCTTTTAGTGGACCCATGATAGAAGGGAGGTAACATAGAGAGATATGAATCCAGTAAAGTAAGAATAACTTTATTTCAAAACTCAAAGGGAAAAGAAAGGGGAGGAGAGAGACATTGGGAAAAGATGGCTAGAAAAAACAGTAGAGGAGAAAAGGGTGAAAGGGTGGTCTAAGCTGCAAAATGACAGAGAAGCTGCAAAATGACAGAGCACAGGTCACTGAGAGGACTCCTGTCTCAGTTCTTAAGAAACGTATAGGAATCCTAGCAAAATGTATCATGAAGAACAGCTATAGGTAGTTTGTCAGAAAGGAAATGACTGATGACTTGAATGCCACCTTGTTTATTCCCTTGTTCAAGGATGAAAATAGAACAGCATGGATGATTACACGAGTCAGCCTGGTGGCATTATCTGAGGAAATGCAGGCGTCCTTTCAAAGGACCATAGATAGTGTCAAACCACATGGATTCATGGATAAAAAGGACTGGCACTCATAGCACCAACATTTCTACAGTAACATTGCAACAAACGTGGATAGAACAGAACTAATGGATGTAGTCTGTATGAACTTCAGCAAGGCCTTTGACTGAGACCCGTGCAGGAGATGCCTCATAGTATTGTGGGTTAGAGACTGGACAAAAACTGAGGAGTTCAGCTAGATAGCTGGAATGGGAGATACAAAGCATCATGTTTAAAGGAAAACAGTTTTTTGGCAAAGATGTGACCACTGGTATATCTCAGAGGTTGCTATTTGAACAGTTCTTGTCAATATATTTGTATCAGTTGTATGAGAGACAACAGAAAATTATACAAGCCTTTTTGTCAATGACACAAACATCAGGGCCATAATAAAGAGTAAAGGAAATAATCTGATAGGGCCCTTGATATCCTGTACAAATAGGTAGTAAAGTGCCAGGTGAGGTTCATTATTAATACACTTGGGCAACCCAGGCATCAAGCTGATATTAAATGGGTATACTCCATAACTCAGCACACAAAAAAGGAGTTGGGGGTGCTGAGGACACCAAACCCAAAATCATCACACAGAGAATTGGCAACTGTAGTAACCATTAATGTATTGGGATACATAGTGTATGGGATTCCAGGTATGAATAGGTCATCCTCCTATGAGTCCACACTTGGAGCAGTTCTAGAAGTCATGAAGGGACAGTGACATGAGACAGGGAGAAAGGATCCAGGAAAAGATGTCCAGGATCATTGGGGGGATAAAGAGACTGGAATGCAGGGAATGGCTAGTGGAAATAAAGCAGTACTCACCAGAAACCAGGAGGAATGGACATACCTCTCAACTGTCCAGATTTTCACAGAATGTCTAGATTTTTGCCTGATATTTTTATTCCGTTACTCATAAAATTTGTGTTTTTCAGGTAAACCACCGAGGAGTGAATTCACTAAATAATAACAGGCATTTGAGTTTCAGACTTTATATCCTTCAGATAATGGATGCTAATAGAAGTCCTGCTATTCTAGCAACTTTGTAAGATTATAGGAGCAATATTTAAAATTTGTCCCTATTTTTGTATATTTGTCCCCTAATTATTTTTGGTTTAGTCCAGATTTCTTGTGCTAAGAGATTGAGAGGTATGGGGATATGGGTTCATTATATCTTTCCATAAATTAATGGCAGGTGAGCGTCAAGTGATATAACTAAATGCACAATACAGAGGGGCAGGGAGGGTACTGGATACAGCTGGAGAGTATGCACTTCAACATGGAGCTTTGGAAATGTTTTTTTTCTCACAAAGAGTTGTTAACCCGTGCAACAAGTTGCAATTGTCGGTAGTTGGAAGCAAGCCACTTCTGAGGCAGTGCTTAGTGTTCTTAATTCTACAGATCTGATGTTGTCATTTTCATTCATTCTTTAACCTGTCGGTTTGGATCTGATCCTCGGATCTGACTCAACTGCTTTCCATAGTTCTAGGATCCAATTCTCAAGCTCCGCCCTTTCCCATAATGGCTCATTCCCCCAGAATACCTCAGATCTTATTTCTGCTCATCAAAGACAGACCAGGACTGCAAATCTCTCGAGCTCCTTGTGGGTTTAGTGAGTTTTGTTTTCCTTTTCAGAGTTTCTTTCTGTCAAAAGGTTTATCTCCTATACTCTTTTACTACTCTTCCCTACCCTTCAACTACTATTAAAAAAAAAAAGCTTTTAATAGCTCTTTTGTCTTTTATGTATGCAAGTACTACTTGTTACCATAGTTGGTATTTTCTTCTTTTTTGTCCTTCCTTCCTTTTCTGAGCTATATATAGCTTGTTTAAAATAGCCAGCATGTCTGACAAACCAGCTAGTTTTAAAAAATGAACTTTCTCTGGGCACAAGATTCCTCAATCTAATGCCCACAGGGCATGCGTCTACTGTCTTGGCTTGGTGCACCTGGAATCATCCTGCAATATTTGTGCTGGGTTTAACCAGTGTGCTCTTAGTGAGAGAAGAAACAAACTCATTTTAAAAGGACTGTTACCAACTACTGCTTCTTCTATAGACACCTCTTCTTCAGGGACTCAAACCCCCATCTAGAAAACAAAGGAGTACCAGGAACAGAGAAAGCATTCCCAGGACAAGACAGCTCCTCAAACCACTGAACCTCCTAAAAAGGTTCCCAGACCACTGGATCCAAAGTCTTTGGATCTAACTTTTTCAGTGACCTCTCCTTTTTGGCCCCATGCTCCATGGTTTTCACTGGAGCTAGTCTCCCAGAGACTCAGATCACCCTTTCTCCAACAATCGCCTAAAAGGACTTCCAGGCCTCCTTCTACCTCCTCATCCATCAGGTCTTCCCACTGTCTTTTGGAAGCTGAGGTCAATAGAATAAGGAGGAAATTTGTCAGGACACAAATCCAGATGGGTGTTTTGCCATCTCCATCCCCTACTGGATCTGTGAGCTGCCATTCTGCCTTTGTCCCAGTTGCTCCTTCTCTGATCCAACCAAATGCTGCAGAGTCCTTGGATATGAAGGTCTTGAGAGTTGAGACATTGGAAATGAGAAAACCTTTTACTTCGACTCCGACCATGTTGATACGGGATGGCTCTCGGAGCCAAAGCCTCAATGTCAGAGCTGAGAGGTTGACTTAAACTCTGAAGCTTTTGGAGCCATTGCTTCACTCATAACTTTGGCATTCAGCAGCTCACTGCCGACTCCCCCTTCAGAGCGGGGGACCAGTGGCTCTCAGGGGTTGTCTGATTTGAGAGTTTCAGCTCTGCAGGGATTGTCTTTGACATCCCCAGGTCCTTCCACCTTCAAGGTGGTGGAGAGGGTTCTCTCTGTCCAGGAGAGCCCTGACTCTCACTTCCTGGGATCCATGTACTACCCCTTTATATCTTGTGTCCAAATCCTCTCTTCTGCCACCTCTAGGACAGCCAAC
Organism: Protopterus annectens; assembly: GCF_019279795.1. Classification (NCBI taxonomy): domain Eukaryota; kingdom Metazoa; phylum Chordata; order Ceratodontiformes; family Protopteridae; genus Protopterus; species Protopterus annectens. Next base: position 240,279,256 of record NC_056728.1, on the reverse strand, counting down.
CCAGAAGAGCTTCTAATCTGTTCCACCTTCACACCTCCTTGTCTCTTGTAATACCTCCCCAGAGCATTCCACCAAGGAGGTTCATCATAAGAGAATATGCAAGAGGAGGCACTTGGATTCTCCCCAAGAATCCGTCACAGAGGACACCAATTTTGATGAGTGGTAAGGGTCCCCAAAATCTCCACCTGAAGACGTCTCATTTGGAGACATTCTTGAAATCCTTTGCCAGAAAGGTAGTGGTCTGCCCACAGCTCTACCCAGGAAGAATTGATGTTTTTGGAAGCTTTTGGATCTGGCCCATCTACATCTTGAGTGTCCCCCCACTGCAGATTACCTTATTGATCTTGTCTCCTGCAGGGAATAGAAGGAGCTGGATGCTGTGAAACTCATCCCTACGTGCCCCAATAAAATCCTTAGCACCTCTGCAGACAGACCATACTGGACTAAGGGTATCCCCATAGATGCCATGGTTGTTGCAGCAGCCACCAAGAAGCAGCTAGCTGAGCAAAACTCTGCTGTCCACCCCCCTAACAGGGAGTCTAGGGCTTTGTACAGGTTTAGTAAGTTGGTTTATGCTTTAAAGACATTTGCATTGCAATTGCTGAACTCCCTGGCACACTTCACCAGACCACAGAGGGGCTTAGTCAAGGAACTCTCTAGCTCTGTCCTAGGGCCCATGTCTGTGGAGGAACAGAAAACCTTTTTCTCCAGGATGGCCACCGTACAATCTATATCAAACACGTCCATGAAGTTAATCTCATATGCTGCAGAGGATACCTCAAGGGCTGCCAGTTCTGGCATTGCCATAAGGTGTCATGTGTGGATATGGCTTTGTTCATGGAACCTTTAAAGGCGTCCTTCATCAATGCTGCTTTTGATGGATCTTCGCTGTTTGGCCCCACAGTTAAAGAGACACTCCCCTGTAGTGAGAAGGATGGAAAGACTTTGTTTGCTGTTGGAATCCATTTTTCTATCCCACAAAGACCTTTCTCCAGGAACCAGAGTAGTGGTAAAAAGATGTGGTTAAAAAAAATCTCAAGGTCCTTTACAGGAATCAGAGGGAGATTTCTCCCCCCCAGAGGCAGAGGGGGAAACAACTACAATGGTAGATGCCACTGATGTGGCAGAGGGGGTCCGGAGAATCAAGGATCTCGAGATTCGTTCTCAGACAGATCCTTCTAGCACTCCTGAGAAGTTGCCTGACTGTCCTTCTTTGGAGGCAGTCAGGGGGTGCTTATTCTTACATCCAGATGCCTGGTCAACCATCACAAATGATCTTTGGGTGCAAAGGATCATATCCAGAAGATATTTCATCCCAATTTTACAGCTCCCCAAACCAAAGAAAAATCTCCCCGATGTCCCACTCAGAGGGTAGCAGCAGCAGCACTAGAAATTGCAAAGATGCTAGAAAAAAGAGTCATCCAGAAGGTCCCACCAGACCAAATCAGATCCAGAATCTACTCAAGGTTCTTTTTAGTACCAAAAAATTCAGGGGACCTGAGGTCAATTTTGGACCTAACATTCCTGAACAGGTCAGTAAAGAACATGAAATTCCAGATGGTCACAGTCCAGTCCACTTTACCACTACTACAAAAGGATGATTGCATGTGCTCAATTGACCTTCAGGACATGTGCTATCATATCAAAATGAACAGACGCTGGTGGAGAGCGAGTCATTATCAATTCATAGTACTCCCCTTTGGTCTCACCCAGCCCCCACGATGTTCACCAAATGCGTGGCAGTAGTAGCAACTCATTTGAGACTGCGTGGATTCAATGTGTTTCTTTATCTAGATGACTAGTTCCTGACTGCATCAACCAGGCATCTACTAATACAAGTCAGAGACTATCTACTACATCTAGCTTCCACTTTGGGTATCACAATCAACATGCTAAAATCTCAACTACAGCCCATACAGATGATAGACTTCATAGGAGCATGTCTGGACACAGCCAGTTATCTAGCCCATGTACCTCTGGATAGGATTTCCATGTTAAAATTGCATATCAGACACATTTTGGTTATCCCAACACCCACAGCAAATCTAGCCCTCAGAGAATTAGGTTCAATGGCTGTCACAATAACATTGATCCCAACAGCACGATTGCACATAAGAATTCTGCAATGGACTCTGGTGGAACAATAGTCCTTGCTTCCTGCTGAATCATGTTATAAAGTTATCCTGAGTTTGCAAGGATTCTCTTCTATGGTGGCTCCACTCAAAAGAGGTTGAACAAGGACATCCTTTTATCTTCCTCCCCCCAATGCCATGCTGACAACAGATGCCTCCCAGTTGGCGTGGGGGAGGTATTATCTTAGTCGCATGGTCAAAGGCACATGGACGACACAGGAGACTAATTCACATATCAATGTTCTAGAGATCAGAGTGATGCTTGTAGTGTTGCAAGCCCCTCAGAGCTTTCCCCTCTAGTTACTATTGCAGTATGCAATACAAATGGACAACACATCAGTTGTATGGTACAGCAACAAGCAAGGGGAAATCAGATCTTACCCACTGTGTCGAGAAGCAATGAGGGTTTAGCAATGGGCTATTTCTTCCAACCACTTCCTAACCCGCAACTCACATTCTTGGGAAGTCCAACATCCTAGTAAACAGTCTCAGCAGAATTAACCTGATGCCTCATGAGTGGTCTCTAAATCATTTGGTGGCAAACACGATTTTCCAGAAATGGGGTCAACCTGTTGTGACCTATTTGCATCTCCTTCCAACAACAAGTGCAGCAGGTTTTTTGCCCTGATCCCTCCTCACAGACAGTCACAAGGAGATGCTCTAGTACATGTTTGGCTCTTCAGTATTCTTTACGCTTACCCTCCCCATAACCTCATCTCCAAGTTCCTCCAGAAAGCACAGAGGTTGAACAGCAAAGTGATCCTCATTGCTCCCTTTTGCCCTTGACAGCTCTGGTTTCCCTTCCTTTCATCTCATCTAATATGCCCTCCATGGATACTGGAACCAAATCCAGATCTCCTGTCCCATTCATGGGGGCAAATTCACCTGGCTCTTCCAGGACTAAAACTAACCACATGGTTTCTCCAGTTCTGATAATGGCTAGAAGTATCAAGCTTTCGTCCCCAGTTCAGATTTGGATATCCTCACACAAAGCTTCTACCAGAAAAGTGTATAAGAGCAAATGGAAAACGATATCTATATGGGCTCAGGAAAGACACTTGGACTCCTTCACATCTCCTATTCCAACAGTTTTAGATTTTCTTGCTTCACCATTTTCCATGACGGAGCTATTCCAGCAGTTTTAGATTTTCTTGCTTCAATTTTCCAAGATGGAGCAAGTTTTTCTACTGTTAAAGTGCAACTGACAGCCATCTCAAATTATCACATGGGAGAAAACTCAGCATCACTTGCTTCATCCAAATTGTGTAAGGCCTTTCTTAGGTGTACCTTCTTACTTAGATCTCCTATACAGGACTCACTCCTACTTGGGACTTAACCATGATCTTAAGCTCTGGTTCATCCCCCTTTTGAATCCTTAGCCAAAGTTGACTTAAAATACCTTTTTGGGAAGACTGCATTTCTTGGTAGCTATTACTTCAGCTAGAAGAGTATCTGAATTACAAGCACTTTCATCCAAACCTCTATACTTGATTTTTCATAAAGATAGGGTGACCTTACGTACCAATCCTTTCTTCCTTCTTACCCAAAATCATCTCTGAAAACAATATCAATCAAGTCATCAACTTACCAGTATTTTTTCCAAATTTCCAAAACAAAGATGAATATATTCTTTATCTTCTAGATATTCATAGAAAATTGTGTTTTTATCTAGATAGGACAAAATCATTCCGAAAATCTGACCAGGTTTTTGTTTCCTTCTCTAATGTTAGAATTGGAAGGCCGGTTTCCAAGACCACGCTGACTAAATAGATAACAGATTGCATTTCCTATGTAAATTCTTCTGAGGGTATTACACTATCTAAACATCTGAAAGCTCATTCTACCAGATCAATGTCTATATCTCAAGCCTCCTGGTCCAGAGTTTCTGTTGATGACATTTGTGCAGAGGCATCTTGGTCAAACTCCTATACCTTTATTGCACATTATAAACTGGATACTATTTCTAGAAATACAGATGCTTTTGGTTCCGCAGTGCTCTGGAATATCCTTTCATGAAAGACACCTGAGGTTATTGTAGCTGGGGACTCTGTCCCACAGGTTGATTAGCAAATGAAAATGACAACTATTCTCTACCTCAACTAAAACTCTCTCTCTGAAACCTCTGCTAAATCCTAACAAATACCTACTATACAAACTTTACAGTCCAAAACTGATCACCTGCAATGTCCTAGCCTTATCTGGAGACATTCATCCTAACCCTGGCCCTTGTCCCAGTACAAACTACTCCATCCCTCCATCCTCCTCCTCACCTACAACAAATAACACTCCGCACCCTTCCTGTCCCCCTCCCACTTCCCCCCTTAACACTCTGAAAATCTTCACTATCAATGCCCAGAGCCTTAACAACAAATGTCACAATCTACAAGCCTGGATTAATCACAATAAACCCGATATCCTAGCCATCTCTGAAACCTGTCTAAAACCCCATACCACTGCCTCTGAAATATTACCTCCTGGTTACCACATCCTCAGAAGTGACCGTTTAAACAAAAAAGGTGGTGGCTCTGCCATAATTTACTCTAATCATCTCTCTCTAATACCCCTTCAAATCCCTACCCCTAATTTCACAAACTCCGAAATCACACCTAGCCTTCTCCGATTAAACAAACACAAGAATATCTGCTTCATATCCTTATATATCTCCCCTGGCAACAATATCTCCACCCTTGAAGATATTCTATACTGGTCCTCAACTCAAATAAAATATGAAACATATATTCTAGGTGATGTCAATATCGACTGGAATAAAATCAACTCACCATCACCCTCACTTTCCATTAACCTTCTAAACTTCACCCAAGTAATCTCCTCAACTACTCGCTCTAACAAAAAACACCCCCCAGGGTCCATCTTAGACTGGATTCTAGTCTCCCATCCAAACAAAATCACTCTCAGTGGCACTACCCGACACCTTCAGTGACCATCTCCCTGCCTTCATCCATCGATCAAACAGCTCCACCAACACCTCTACATTCAAACTCGTAACCTCAGTAACTTTAACCCCTTAATTTTCTCTAACATCTTCAAACAAATCAACTGGCAACCTCTAAATATCCTCCCACTTGACAATGCTGTTGAACACTTCAATTCCATCTTCCTAGATACTCTCAACTCCCTAGCCCCTCTAAGAAATAAGCGAATCAAAACTAACTCTGCACCATGGTTGACCAAAGAAACTAAACAAATCATGTGTCACAGAGACAAGTCCTGGAAGCTCTACCAGAAAAATAAACTATCCTCTACCTTACTTCTATACACCCAACTCCGCAACCAAGTAAAGAAACTCATTACCAAAGACAAAAAAAACTACTATATTAAACTTCAGTCCAATAACAATAAAAACCATAAACAATTTTGGAAATCAGTCAATTCCCTTCTTCATCCCGGATCTGAATGCAACCCCTGCCCCAACCCTAATCTATCCGACAATGAGCTTAGCTCCCACTTCAATACTTCTTCATTGAATCCATAGCTACACTAACCACAACATTTCCTAATAACAACCCACCTAACTCCCTTTCCTCTCCACCCAACAACCCAAACAATAATCCCCCCAATTTCCATCTCAAACCGGTATCCATATCTTTTATAAAAAAGCTTCTCTCCAAGCTAAAGCCAGGTTCTAGCACCCCTGACAACATTCCCCCTTCCTTCCTCAAACATGCAGCTGAAGGTATCGCCCTTCCAATTACTATTCTGATTAATAGATCCTTAACTGAGCCATACATACCCAAATGTTGGCATTCAGCCTACATCCTACCTCTTCACAAAGGAGGCAAAAACACCTCTATTTCTAACTTCCGCCCTGTCGCCCTACTCTCTCCAATATCTAAAATTCTAGAAAAATGCGTCCACCACCAATTCTTACCCTATCTCATTTAAAATCACCTCCTTACACCCACACAGCATCGCTTTCATCCCGGCCACAGTACCATAACTGCACTACTATCCTTCTCAGAAACTATCAATCAAGCTTGAGACTCTGGACTCATTGTATCCACAATATTGCTAGACCTTTCAAAAGCTTTTGACACCATCTCCCACACACACCTTCTTCATCATCTGGCTAATCTCAAACTCTCCCCAAACACTCTTTCCGGGTTCTCCAGTTACCTATCTGACAGATCTCAAGCAGTCAAATGGAAGAACTCATTCTCTTCCTTTTTGCCTACATCTATTGGTGTTCCTCAGGGATCCATCCTTGGACCCATGCTTTTCAACATCTTCATAAACAACCTTCACACCTTCATCCCTGACACCACAGTCATCCAATACGCAGATGACTCTACCTTGGTCTGCTCTGCCCCAAACCTTCCTGAACTCCAGAACAAAACCCAATTAGCCTTTACCACCACAGAGAACTGGATGCACCAAAACCACCTTTCTCAACTCCAATAAATCCAAAATACTGATTTTTCTCCCCTCCAAAGTTTCCTCTGTGGACAAAAACACTTTCAATGTTCTCAGCCAAACTAACACTGCCATTGAAGTGGTCCCCTCTGCAAAACTCCTTGGCATCACCATAGACGAAAACCTCAAATTTGATCTTCACATACAACATAACATAAAAAAAAAAAACACCAAAAGCTAGGTATGCTATATAGGAACAATCACTTCCTTTCAAACTCCACTAGGCATACCCTGGCAACATCCTTCCTCCTACCTTCCCTTCTGTATGGAGCCCCTCACCTAACCAACTTGTCTGCTACCAACACCTCTAAGCTCAAAGCTTGCTATAATAAGATCCCTAAATTTGTCACCAAATCCAAAACATCAACTCACCACTGCCACAGCCTTCGTTCTCTGAACTGGCTAGAACTCCCTAATCACCTAGACTATCTACAACTAACCACCGCTCACAAACTAATATTCTCCCCTAATAAATGCCCAGCCTTAAAGGACATCCTCCCTCCATACATCCCTAACAGATCACCTAATCTCCATTAGTAAACTGAAACGACCAGCTGGCCAGCTTTTACTCTCCTTCTCACTAGGTAAAAAATGGAACTCTCTGCCTACTTCGCTTAGGACTATACCCAACACTGAATCCTTCAAAACTCAACTTTTTCTTCACCTATCCTCCAAATGGAAATGCTCCTGCTTTCACCCCACTTAAATTCCATAGGGACTCCTAACTAAGCACTCCTACACCTACTCCACTATACTCTCATACTTATTCTAATTTCTCAAAATAACTACAACTAACAGACTTTAAGTGACTGTAAGCATATATTGATTCAAAAAAAAAAAAAAAAAATCTGCCAACAAGTTCTCTGCAGCTCTCAAATGTATTAACCCTACTTGTTTTTACAAACTATATTGTATGTATTTTTACTTTGTAATCTTTATTTGCATTTTGTAACCTATATTGTATTATACTGTTCTTGGAGCTTTTCTCCCCGGGCCTCCACTGAAAATGGGCACTTCTTGGCCCAGTGGACTTCCTCGGTAATCAAACTGAAATAAAATAAAAATATATAACATCAGATGCAGAAGTTCTGTACTCACCATAATGTTCCATCTGTGTTGTCCATTTTCATTCTTCCTCAACCCCCCCCCCCCCTCTCCCTGTCCATGATTATGAGAGACCTGATGGATATGCCTATAGAAACCATGGTACTGTTTGATCTCCTGAACTTTTTGCTAACACTTTCTATCAGTTGTTCATAATCTGTGTATAAATGTAGATATACTGTAAATATGCACCAAACTTGATCTGAGGTATTCTGGGGAAATGAGGCATTATGAGTAAGGGAGGAGCTTAAAAATCTGATCTTAGAGCTATGGAAAATGGCCGAGTCAGATCTGAGGATTGAATCCAAACCCACAGGTTGAGGAACAATGAAAATGGACAACACATATGGAATGTTATGGTGAGTACATAACGTCTTTTTAATAATATTGGAAACTGCAAAAGATACATTTTCAAAATACAGAATTTTTGGGGGTTAGTATACAATATATACAATAAAGACCTTCAAAATGATTCATTTTTCAAAGTCTTCTTATGCATTTTTCCCACAGAACAGTACTTCAGTTCTTCTTTGACTATAACAGACTTTTGTTTTAATATGTAGTGCATTTGCTGGGAATAAGCAGTTTCTTTAAAAACTGCAGAACAGCATATATATAGAGAGTGATGTTTTAGGATGTAGTGCTCATACTCTCATCACAACTTTTGAGTTTTTATATGAAAGTCTTACTTTCATAATCCCAGTGCTTCCTTTATCACTACATTAATCATGCGTGGGGTGCTCCAGTCCACCAATCACACTGATTTAAAACAGGAATATTTCACAAATATCAGTCATTGAACACAATAAAGAAAATCAAACAAGTGTTTTTATATATATTACTGCAGATATACCCACAAACTCTATGATGACCACTACATCATTTTATATTACTCAGGCATTCCCATCTTCCTCTGCTACAATGTAGTCAGTACAGAACGCAGAGATGGAACTACAAAGTACCGCTAACATTCTGCCATGACTCACCGCCTTGTGTAAATACAATACCTTACTCTGCACTGTGAAGTAACACATTGTCTTGTGCTACCTGCACACTAACTACCACATGGCAGGGATTATTCATTCCATCCCTTTATGCTATGAGAAAAAAACTTATGGTGTGAACATTTATATTTCATTTTATTTAATCAATGGCATTGTAAACACAAAACCTGCAGCAGTACTATTCCCACAGTTCTCTTATCTTTGTGACAATATTTTTATCTAACAACAAATACTGTAGAGGCCATTAAACTAGTCTTATGCAATGAAAATATGCAGACTTCAGTCTGTGTGCATGTCTGTTGCGGAAAGGGGAAACTGGTACATATGCTTCAACAATATACTTACTTCAACCTATGTGCATGTTTGTTAGGGAATGGTAGATTGGTACATATGTTACATTCCCATGTATAGAAACATTCAAAGGTGTCACAGAATTAGGAAATAAAATACTAAACCAATTTTCATATCATGATAGGAGAACCACACCCAAAAACTGAAAAGAAAAAATGTTTTCTAGTACATCTTAAACTTTTATGTGTTGCAAATGCATCTGCATCAAAGTAAATGGTTACTATAATTTTCTAATCTGTTATTCCCCAAACTGATCTGAAGGAGACTGCCATGGTTAACATTATTTTGTTTAATATTTAATTTATTTTATTTTATCCTACCAGTTGGTTTTAAATACCATTTTTAATCAGTTATAATTTAAGTGTATATATTGTTTCCATCATCATACATTTTTCCTTATTATTTTTTATTTTTCTGGTTCACTTTTTGTCCACTTTATTCAAAATGATGTGTAATAACAATACTAATTATACAATAATATTTTTATAGATAATTTTTAGGGTTCTTGTACATAGACCTGAAGAAGTCTAGAAGGACGAAAGCGATCTTTGTTAACAATGGGTTATGAAAATAGAATATGATTTTGACAATTGATTTTTTTTTTACATGCAAAGTATATATTTATATATATTTTTGATTGCCAAACGGACTAAGGTTGATATATTTCCAGCCATGTAGTATATTGTCTTGGATAAAATCACAGACTTAATAATCTGGTTAAATAAGAGGTACCACATCATTTTAAATTTTATTTAAAGTACATAGGTTCATAGGTTCATAGGTTTATACTAGGCTATCTGCCCTAAGGCATTTATAAGCCTAGCCCAAATTTTTGTGGCTTACGCCACCCCTTATATGAAAAAATACTGTGCCCATTAGTTTGTTGTGCCTCTGTCCAGCAGTGACACAGAGATGATTCCCGGGGTAAACCTACGATCTCCCATCCACAGGTCTAGATTTCTCTTGAACAGAGTCAGCGAGGTGCTCTGCCTCACATGGACCGGGATTTTATTCCACAGCATAGGGAGTCTCTGAGTGATAAATCTATCCCTCCAGCACGTCCTATTTATATCCATGCTAAGGTTTAAGTCGCTTGCTCTAGTGGTTTTGGTGGATTTGGATTTTTTGAGGTGGAGCATGTCCATTAATTCCGGGTTGGACTTGGCCTTGTATGTCAGGCACATGTCACCTCTGAGCAGACGGTATGCGACTGAATAGAGCTGGAGTTTCTTCAATCTGGCAGCATATGACAGATTTTGGAGTCCCTTTATCCTTTTGGTGAGGAACTTTTGGGGTCTCTCCAATTGCTGCAGATGTCGGGTGAGATACATCCCGAATGGGGCATTGTACTCGATCATTGGTCTGATAAGTGAAGAGTACAGGGGAACAATGACCTCACTAGATCTGGATGTGAATCCCTTCATGATCAGGTGGGCAATGTAGAAGGTCTTTCTAACCACTTTAGCAATGTGAGTGTCAAAAGAAAGGCCACTGTCAACCTGGGTCCCCAGGTCCCTGATAACCCCTTCTGTGCTTAGTGGATTGCCACCTATATGGTAGCTTGGGGTTACCTTGTTTTTCCCGAAGGGTATGACTATACATTTTTTGGCGTTTAACTTCAGGCCATGGCTCTGGCACCAGCTATCTGTTTCTGTGAGTCCCTTCTGAAGGATATCCGTGTCCGATGCACTTTCCACTTTATAAGGGTTATATTATTATGAAATCTACTAAGTAGGGCAGGATCAGCTTGAATGTCACACTGATGGGGGAAGGGATGTGAATTTAATATGTGTACCAATAACACTTTGTTTTACAGCGCAATAAACCACCCCCTTGCCTGATAAAAAGTGTATATATATATATATATATATATATATATATATATATATATATATATTTAGAAAGCTTATGAGGAAACTATTACTCTGTTTTTGTTTTATTTGGATCACTTGTCTGTGTACTTAATAAAGGATTTTCGACTGGAAACAGACTACCTGCCTTGCTTGGATTACTTTCGAATATTCAGTAATTCTGTACAATTATATATTTTTTATTATTTTTTTTTTTTTTACTTAAGACGAGTTTACGTTTGCTACTTCTACTACTATTGTCTGATCTGATTAATATACAGTGATTAACTAGGGATATATGGACTGAAAATCTTCCACACAGAGAAGTTTCTGACACTATTTTGTTTTTGGGACCCACTATACTTGTTTAGTGGGTTGTTTTGAGACTTCGGGGATACCACGGAGATTACTCATTATTTTGTTTACAGTCAATACCTTCGGCTTCCTTCTGTCATGTTAGAGGGACAGACATAAATCCTTATGATGAGGGGATCATTGCTGTGACTGCTTACTTTTTGCTGTCAGCATCAACCAACATTTTTAATTACTTTCCTTCCTTTGATTTTCATCAATGACCATCTATGTTGCAGCATCTTAAGGAATTAATGACAAGCTTGAAATGTAGCGGAGTTAATGTAGCTGAGTTAATGTAACGGAGTTAATGTAGCCAAGTTAATTGTTCTTTTCTAAAGTAACAAGTGTAGCTCAGTGTTCAAGTGTGAGACATCTGACCCCTGTAGTTAATAGGTGTTAATTGGGCTGAGATGCTTTGTGTTGTATTCACAGCTTTAAATATTGTAGCTAGAATTAAAGTCTTTAGTGTTAAACTTCTTTCCCCAACTCCAGAAGAAACATGCACTGTTGTAGAAATTACAATGTAGAAAAAATGCAAAATCATATACTGACAGAAAGTAAGAAGACTTAGATAAAGATATTTGCTGTCTTTCTTTGTGGCTCTGAGTTTTATTAAAGGGAAAGAAATTTGCATTTGAAAACTAAGCTTGAAAACCCTAACTTTGTTCAGACTCAAGGCTACAGCATTTATCTGAAGTGTGATGCTGGCAACCACTAACTGATAAGGCACATTTAATTGTCATTGAATTCTTAATGGCTCTGTTGTTGGGGTAGGTGAACTAAATTACTGTGCCACTCTTAGTAGCTGTTGTGATGTTACAGATGAAATAAAGGCAAAAATAATTATTAAATTATGTTTTTCTATATGCAAAGTATTTAGTCCTGGATTACAGAGAAGGAAAAACATGTTTTGGAATGAAAAACTTGTGGATTTCTCCTTTAAGATAGAGTTTTGTTTGTGGTGTTAACTGCAATCTTGTACTCTGTATTATCTGGGTGGCGGAACTGAAAATGAACCAGCATAAAGGATGAAAAAATTAAACTTATAAGACTGTTTTATACAATAGACACTGTGTTCCCTGTAGTCATGCTTTTACTGACCTTCATTGCTGGAGGAAGAGATACTCACTAGAGCTATAGTTCAGTTTATGAATTTTGATGACATCAGACTGCAAATGTGAAAAATAAGTAATTAATGATGTCATGTGATGTCCAGAAAGGGATGATCACTCCTACCCATCTATAAATGTGTAATCTGTCAGCAACAATAGAGCGGGAACTGCTTTTGTCACTTATGCTTCTTAGCTGAATCCAGGGCCAGCCTTAGGCATAGGTGAACTAGGCGACCACCTAGGGCACCGTACAGGCCAGCCTCAAAAGGGCACAATTTAATGGTTTAACATTTCTTTACTTTCACCGTTCCCAGCCCGTATTGTAGGCTAGCAATTGTGCCCTCCCCCCACTTCGTAGTACAAAGCATGAACTTCCATTCCATCCGCAGCACATAGCACAGCCCCCTTAGCCTTACTATACTATGTTCTCCATTCCCTCCCCTTGCATCTATGTGCTGAATCTGAGTGGCTGCTCTTGTTGAGTGTATTTAAAGCATCCAGTCAGTGATGCTTTTGTACCACTGATGTCCCGGCTACTGCTCCAGTTGAGTGTATATAACCAGCTCACACCCATCTCTTGTTCCTTTCTTCATTGACGAGATAGAGAGGTGGGCGCATCTACTGGCTATCGTTACTTCTGGGTTGAAATCTCTGGAAGTGAGTGACTCATTGGCAGTCTGCCTGGTTCTCTGTAGCTCCATGCGGGCTACACAAAAGGCGCTGGTTTGGTCTTTTTGTTTTGTGCCTCCGGCCCTCCCTTCACCTTGCTTGGTTTATTAATTTATTGCTTTTGCTGCTTGCTTGGCTAAGGTAAGTCGGGGTCCGGGGAATAATATCTCCTTATTTCGGTAGCGATTGTCTGCAATTATATCTTAAACTGAATATATTGAAGGGAAAGAAAATTAATGAGTGTTGGGAGTAAATTATTACAAACAAAGAATGGCGTGTTTAGTCTGTGAAGTGAGATACGAAGGTGAAGTAAGTGCTTGTTGTGTTAGGACTTACAGCAATATTATTATGGAAAATGGATTTCCAAATTTGAAAAGATTAATAGAAATGCAGGACAAATATATTCTTGCCTGCCAACGCATATCCATATTCCATGTTGAGTATGTGGGACATTTTCACTTTTTGTGATAATCGTGAGATTTATTTAACTAAATTTCATTTTATCTGCTTGTTGAGACTAACAGCCTCATTACTACATGGTGTACATTTCATATTTGTTATGGAAATGCTATAACATACTATTAAATAGTAAAATACAGGATAATATATGAACGATGACTTGTTTTATAACGGCTTTCTTTATTTTGGTGTGCATGCTATATTACTGTGCTTGTGTTTTAGGTCAATCACTGCTTACTCTGCCATTTGTGTTTTCTAATGGGGCTCTGGTGTTTTCGCTTAGTTTGTTGTGATTTGTTATTAACTGGTGTGGTGTGCCTCTCCAGGTTATGTTTGTAGGTGTTCTTTCTGCATGTTCTCACAGACTGTTGTCAAAATGCTTTGGTTTCTGACCATTTGCGACTTGTTGCTGCTATATTTTAACTGTTTAAGTAACCAAGGTGTTTCATTCGGTGTGCGGCCATTTTGTTTGCTCATTTTTCTGAAGTAAGAGATATAAAAGTTATTTTATAATTATTTTTCAGTAGACCTGTCACATGATTTATCCAGGTTTCAGTCTTTATTATTAATTCAGGGAGTTATATTGAATTTTTCTTTACTACTAAAGTGTTGGTTTGCTGTGTGTGGGTTGGGATGACTCTGCTGTCCAGTGTACACCTAAAATTAATAAGCATGGACAATGCTGTGCAAGATGCAGAACCAAATAATTAAGAGCTTCCAGCCTTTATTTTGTAGTCTGCTTTGATGAGAAGATGGGAAATCCAAGCTATTAATAATATGAGATAATTCACAAGTTTGTTTTCAGACAGCTTATTAATTTGCGTCATAGTTAATTTGTTGAGATTTACAGCAGTGATTCTAGCAGTTAGGGTATTAAGTGACTATAGTCAATATTAAGTTTTTTAGAGGGTAGGGTGGATTTTGAGGTGTGAGAGCGGACATCTGTTTATTACTAATTACAAACTTATCTGGTAAAAGAACTGCATCTATTATGCAATGCAGTTTTAGTTCAGAATGAGTCCTGATCTGATCAATTTACATTTTTTTCTAAATAGCCCCTTAAATCTGCATTTATTTTACACTTAATTTGAGAAAGAAGATCAGATAGGATCATATGCTCACTGGAGCAGAGTACCAACATGAATTTGTACGTAGTTACCCACTTTACAGATATTGCATGTATGTGCTTCAGTTGTTTGTTCTTTTACAAGTGGCACCATTTTACCTTGGTGAATACTATATTGTCTTATTTCTGAATTCCTGTTATGTTGTGACTGTAAATATTAGTTGGGATTCTTTTTCTAGTGTTGTAACACAAGCTACTAAAACCAAAGTTTTGAACATTTACTTTTAATTCATATCAGATGTTGAGATAATCAAGCTCTTTTTTTGCATGGTACAAGGACTGTGAGGAAAATAGAACTGTCATTAGAATGTTTTATTAAATTTGCTTTTTGCTTTATTTCATTTCACCCATTGTCTGTTTTACCTTTATCTGTCATTAATTAACGTTCCCCATTCAGATGCACCAAAATAACACTTCAACTGCATATAGAGCAGTTCATGTATTTAGTGTCGATTATTATTTAATCCTTACTAAGCTGCTGAATATATATAATATGCTGAAATGAAAAGACAATGGCTGGGTAAAGCCTAACAGCAGTAGTCATGCAATGTGTGACTGAACAGATTCTGCTTTGATTTTGTGATGTACTTGATTTTTTACTGCAGATCAATAGAATGTTAAAGTATATTTGATTAGGGTTGCCACCCCTGTTTTTTTTCCAGACTATCCGTAAATCAAACTGATTCTCTGAGTCTTAAAAACACTGTACAAACTCCAGTATTCTGTTTCAAAAAGGAAGCACACTGTTCGAGTATGTAAATCGGCTGATTTACTATGCTTTTTTTTTACAGAAAAGCATTGTAAATCAGCCAAAGCAGGCAGCAGGAACAGAAAAAGAGGGTGTTCCTCACCGAGTGGTGTCATAATGTCATCACAAAATGGGTGGAATATGGGTAGGGAGTGGTGGGATGGGCGGGGTTACTGATGATGCGAGGGGTGTGGCTTTACTCTGGTTTTAGCCATGATGAAAGGTGGCAACCCTATATTTGATAGGAACATAAGCATTGCTAGTGCAACTTTTTGAAGGCATAATTGTGATGATTTTACCTTCTAATTTTGTCAAAAATGCTATATTTCACTCTTGCTCATTTGTTTTTGCTGTTTTGTGTTGAACAATGCAGATTTACTTGTTCTAATGATACATTTTTGAGTTTGAGTTTCTTGTATGAATTTTTGGTGTATCAGATTAGTGTTAGTTTATTATTATTTAATCCTTACTTAGCTGCTGAATATAATATGCTGAAGTGAAAAGACAATGGCTGGGATTCAAAAACACAGTCACCAGCAATGTATCAGTGCCCAGTGGTACAACATAGCATAATGTGATTTAGAGAGATGATGAGGCTGCATGGAGCGATCTCATTAGTAGCTCATTAGAATGTCTATGAATTACAGGTAACTATGCTAGTGTCCCTCCTGCCAACAGTACAGTTGTGCACACACTCAAAGGCATCCAGACAACTGATAGTATATTTGATTCCTAGAAATATATTTGAATAAGATTCATTTCTGTGATTCATATTTACCTCAACTACATTAAAAACACTTGGACACATTTAGACAGAGATCACAGTCAAGTTGGTATTCCCAATTTTACATAAAGAATTTAATATAGAATAACACAAAATTCGCACAAGTTTTACAAAATAAATTAAATACTTGAGTAGTAGTTTTCCTATACTGATTTGGTCATAAAAGTCCTTACCTTTATACTACACCAACTAGTGCACAAAGTGCCAAAAAACATTCCTGTAGCATTATGAAAGGTGCCTGGCAGTGGCAACTGATTCACTGATGGAAAAGCTTTTCGTGTCACTGCTTTCCCTACGATCATGCCACAACTTTAACCTCAGTGACATCATGGCAGAAAAAGCATGAAGTGTGACTATATACTTTAATGGGCATATATACTTTAATGGGCACACTGCTGTGCACGTGTGGATATGCACCTGTTAGTCTGTGGATGCAGTACTCACTCAACCTACAGTGATGTCAGGGTAGACCACACTAGATTTACTCAGGTTCTGGCTTAACAAGTTTATTATGAAACTTTTTTGTCTAAAAAGTGGCCCAAATAAATAAATTACAGCAATGTAAATGCATCTTTGCACTTAATCTGTAAATCAAAAGGTGCTTTAACAAAGTATTTTAAGGGTGTGCACACTTATGCAACCAGCTTATTGTGCGTTCTTTATTTTTTATATTTTCCCCTAACAGATTTGTTTTTCAACTGAATTGTAAAGGTTATAGGTCGCATTAAAGGTGGGAAAAGTTTTGAAATTATTTATTGTGGTCTCATTTTTTATATCACAAAAGCCTGGAATTTTAACAGGGTTGTGTACACGTTTTATATCCACTGTAGGTATCAGAATTAATATTCTGTCCCACAATATCATTGTGACAAAATCCTGTGAGGCCTTGTGTCATGTCCCCTTGGAATGTGATTTGTACACTGATAGAAGATCACATCTCCTTACAAGAATTAACTGGCTCAAAATAGTAAAAAATACTTGAACACTGAGAATGAAGAACTATCCCAAATCATTTTAACACATAACTAGAGAACTCACAAAAGCTTTCTATAAAATGGTCAATATAAGATAGAAAATGTGTGGATAAAGAATATAAGTATTAATGTCACATTTACACTGTGTATGTATGTGTGTGTGTGTGTGTGTGTGTGTGTGTGTGTGTGTGTGTGTGTGTATATTATATATATATATATATATATATATATATATATATATATATATATATATATATATATTGACTAAACTATGACTATTTTAACTAAACTATTGCAGTATGAACAGTAAAGTTATCTGTCTGTCAGGCCAAACAAATGCTAGCCATGGTACCTGAAAAGGTATTGCTAACAAGGTCCTAACTGTACTGAACTGTCTGTGCAACAATTGCTCCTTTGTAACCACTGTCTGGTTAAAAGTAGTACTGTATGATTCTGTGACCCTCTTGTTAATGGTTACTTTCTCTTCCACCAGAATATGGTATAGACCCACATGGTACTTTGGAGCAGTGGCAAATTAAATGTCACAATATGTGGGTGCTCATGAAACAAAGCTAAGAGTGAGCATGCGTGCACTGGAAGTTTTTTTGTGTTTAGTTTCTTAACTGTCCCTGAACTGCATTTTGAATTCAAATTTGTACTTCTAGTACCATAGTTACAGTGCAGATTATTAGTTTTTATGGTTTGAGTCTCGCAGTAATGCTGCTGTGGTACGGCAGTAGCATTGTTACCTCACAGCAAGAGGTTCTCCCGTTTGATTCTCGGCTTGGCTTGGGAGTGCCTTCTGTGTGGAGTCTGCATGTCCTCCTCGTGGTTGGGTAGCGTTCGAAAGACATGCATGTGTAAATGGGCGTGCCTTCGTTGAAGGTTGGGCGTCGAGCTGACACCTCAGCGTTTTGTAAAAATCTACTGCCAATCATTTGCAGACCGGAGTTCTGCTGTGGTGACCCCATACCGGGAAAAGCCGAAAGACAAACCACAACATGGTTTAAGTCTCGCACTGCTCCGCTTTTCATTTGAGTTGCTGACGCTCAGAAATATGTTAACAAGTTGTTGGATGCTGCTCTGCTTTTGAGAATGATGTTACTGATTGCTAACGTAGAGTAAGTGTGCGATATTTATATACCACAGTGCCTGCCTATTTAGTTGTGATTTTCCTTTTGAAAATTTCTAGGACAGTTTATCAGTGCAGTTACCTGCAAAGGTATTTGGTAGTTGTGGTAGGTTTTGTAGATCACATGCTGCTGAAGTTCAAAATACCTATTGATTAAAACATATAGGAAAAATTAATTGAATTTAGTTGGCATTCTTGCCATAGCAGAGGAATAGCAGTGTATTTATGGGTGTGAGTGATGCTGGAGATGCTATGTACAATAGCAGTATACTTTGTAAACATGGCATAGAAGATTTATTTGTACTGCTTCTGTGTAACTTTATAAAATACATCAAAAATGTGAATTTGTTTTCTGTTTGCAGTACTCTGATCTCACAGCAAACACATGTAATTTGAATGTAGAATGGGAATATAATTTAACATCAAGTAATTCATGTGCTGGTTTATATATAAACTAACAAACATTTTAGCAGTGTTTTTTCTTATTAATAAGCTCATTTATGTTAAACATAAATCACGCTGCTTCCAACAGTTGCAAAACTTCTTCCTATACCCTACTCTGGTGCCATCCTTCACAAAATTTTGATTTGAAGCTGAACTGCTACAGTAAATCATTATTCATTATGGCCTGATTCATTACGGATCATGCTGCATTCTGGTTTCACTATGCCAGATATTTAACTACCATTTGCTTTCACTTCATCCCAATTTCCTTTTTCATCATCTGTTAATCCTATTCACCATTTCCTACACTGCCTGTTGGGGACCTGTTATAGATCATATACCTTCAGAAGTGTAGTTTTCAGTCAGCGTTAAAATATTTTGTGGTACAAGGGAAAAAAGCGAAAGTGTGGCTGTCTAATAGGTTCTTCTATCTATTATGTAAAGGATCAACAGACTGTTATGCTATATTTTCTCAAGGAGATGTTTTACTGGCACTAACAAGCATGTTATATTAAGGTTCTGCGGTGCAGTTGTACAAGTGACTTAGGATCATCTGTGAGGAGCATCAATGCTGTCAGCTGATTTTTTTTGTACCATACAGTATGCTTACATTAATTTTTCGTCCTTCATAGATGTTCAGGAAACTGGTTACCTTGGTTACCTTGAACTTGATAGGAACCAACTGTTGAAATATTCTGAAGTTTCACTGCTCCAATGAATACCACATCCTCTGCAATAAATACCACATCTTCTCCATCTGTGAATCGGTAAACACTTCCATGACAACTGAATAGTATTCCTGAAGCTTACGTTGTAGGCATGATCTGTGTGGACAGTAAATTAGATGAAAAATGAGCCATCACATCACTTTTTGAACCAGTACAGTAGTAGCATTCGAAATGTTTACAAGTAAATGAATAGGATGAGACGGGGGGGGGGGGGGTAAATGTGCTCAATATGGGTATGCAAGCTCGAGTTCCAGGTGACTGGTTCTTGATTTGAATTGGATGTCTAGTGCCAGAAATTGAGAAGCCTGTACACTGTTCTGCTGTTGTCTTCTAATTTTGTATAGTATAAAGCTGGCTCTAATACATGTACTTAGTTATACAACCAGTTGTAGTTGCAAGGCCTAGTTGGGTGAATTGCAAGACTTGGGTGGGTAGGTAGCTCTAAGAATTTATTTATTTTATTTATTTATTTCAGTTTGATTACCGGGGAAGTCCACTGGGCCAAGAAGTGCCCATTTTCAGTGGAGGCCCGGGGAGAAAAGCTCCACAAGCAATACAATGAAACATGGTTACATAACGTTAATGGTTTAATACAAGGGTAAGATTCATACAGTCAGGAAATACATTTACATAAAATGTGCATAATGAGCAAGCATAATAAAGCAATACAGTGCAGGGAAAAATAACAAAAATACATAGATGTGCAAAAGTTTTGGGTTTTTTTTTTTTTTTTTTGAGAGGAAGTTTATGAACACTGCAATTTCCATTCCTAACATCTGACTTTACAAAATTTATTTTTAACAGACAGCCTGGAAAAGGTCCAAAGAAGCTTTCTGGGGTAGCAAATAGAAAAAGGAAGGCTCAGAGACAATTGCAAGTGGCTAGTTTACATGCTTCAATGATGCGCTTTATGCAGCCTAGTCAGACATTAGACAGCAGTCAGTTACAAGACAGGGACAGTGAAATGCTTCAAGAGGCAGATTTATCTGAGGTGCCGAGTAGTCCTTCCAGACAAGGTGAGCGTGGCAGTTCCTGCCAGAATCCCAGAGATGCTTACTGTATGGTAGACGTTGAGAATACTGGTACTGGATGTACAGATAATGAATATGAGCCAGAGGTGTGTGATAATGGCTCTGACCTTGCAGGTGGTAATGTTGAGTGTGACAAAGAGTGTGGAGCACAGTCAGTGCCTGGGACATCCTTTGACTCTATTCCTGTGTGTTCAGTGCTAGGAGCAAGTAATCTATCTGACCAAGTAGTAGATGTTGTACATGAGGAGGAAAACAAGGAAGTAGATCTAGTAACACACAAGGAAGTCGATAGTGACCCTGGTAAATGGCCAGATCCCATGGATGATAAAGTTCACTGTCTGTTAATTGCTGCAGGACCTGTTCAGATAATGAAGTACAGTTTCCCCTATGATGATCACCATAGAAGATTCAATCCCGTGTTTTATAATAAAAGACTTACAAATGGTGAGACAGTCAGAAGGTCTTGGCTGGTGTATTCAGAAAGTAGTGACTTAGTATTTTGTTTTTGTTGCAAACTCCTCTGCAGTACTCATGTAGTGGCCCTGTCTAGCACAGGAACATCTGACTGGAAAAATTTGGGACAAAAGCTGATAGAACACGAACGGTCAGTGAAACATAAAGAAGCTGCTGCTAAGTGGAGTGACTAGCATTTGAGGCTTAAAAATAGCTCTACCATTGATCATCACCATGAGAACATGATTAAGTCTGAGAGAAAATACTGGAGAAATGTTCTGGAAAGACTGCTCACAATCTGTCTACTTGTCCCAACATAACTTGCCATTTAGGGGTAGTGAAGATTGTCTCTTTACAAGTGGTAATGGCACCTTCCTTGGGTTAGTGCAGCTGTTGTGCATGTTTGATCCAGTAGTACAAGAACATCCGCAGCGTATCAGGAATGCAGAGATCCATGATCACTACTTGGGGAAAAACATTCAAAATGAGGGAATAATGTTAATGTCCAAGTCTGTCAGAGACAGTGTTTTGCAAATGATGACAGAGGCTAAGTACTACTCCACTATATTGGACTGTACATCTGACTGCAGTCATCAAGAACAGATGTCACTGACTGTCCATATTGCTAAATGCAATGAAACTGTGGAAGTAAAGGAGTACTTTTTGTCCTTCCTCCAGGTTACTGAGACTACTGGTGGTTTTCTTACTGAAATTGTGGTAAATTAACTTAAAAGTTTGGAAATTCCACTAGAGAACTGCAGGGGCCAGGGTTATGACAAGGGCTCTAATATGAAGGGAAAACATTCTGGTGTTCAGGCAAGAATCTTGTCTTTAAATCCACGTGCATTCTCTGTACCCTGTGGCTGTCACAATCTCAATCTAGTAATTGGTGATGCTGCAAAGTCATCAGTCGATGCAGTTTCATTTTTTGGTAATCTGCAATGAATGTACACTCTGTTTACTTCATCTACTCAGAGATGCAAAATACAAAAAAACTGTAAAGCCATTGTGTGAGACTAGGTGGGAGTGTAGGGTATAAAGTGTGAAAGCAGTGCAATATCAAGTGGGTGCAGTTTACGATGCCTTAGTTTCGGTGGCAGAAGTTACAAAAGGCAAGGATCCTGTGGCGTATTCTGAAGCAGCATCGCTAGGTAGTACAATGAGAAGTGCTACGTTTTTGATGTCGCTGGTGGTGTGGTATGATGTATTAGTAAAGGTTGAACAAGTCAGCAAACTTTTGCTGAGCTCTTCCATGCAAATTGATCAAGCAGTGATTGTGCTTGATGAACTGAAAAGGTTTTTAACAGTGTACCGGGCCACAGGGTACGAAAAGGCAAAAGTGACTGCTACTGACCTAGCTGAAGAACTGGAAGTAGAATTGAAGTTTCCTAATGCAAATGAGGTGAGACCCAGGAAAAAGAGGAAGCTTTTTATTTATGAAGCAAATGATGACTGTCTAATTAGTCCTGAACATAATTTTAAAGTCAGCTTTTTCTACACTCTTGTTGATGTTGCACTGTCATCTGTGCAGGACAGGTTCACTCAACCTGCAGCTCATAGTGCTACGTTTGGCTTCCTCTACAACATACAGGAACTCTCGGCAGTTATTGATAAGATGTTTCTGTTCTGTAAAAACTTCCAGATTTTTTGAACCCACAATGAATCTGCTGATATTGATATTGATACAGTAGAGCTGTATGAGGAATTAAAAACCTTTTGTCGCATTATTCCAAAGGGATTATCAGTGCTGGATGTCCTTAATGTAATGAAAAAGCGAGGATTAGTGGAGATATTCCCACAGGTAGTGGTAGCTCTACACATCTTGTTGACACTGCTAGTGACAGTTGCATCTGGGGAGATAAGCTTCTCCAAACTACAACTAATAACGTATTTAAGAAATACTATGTGACAAGATAGGCTTGTGGGCTTGGCTATGATTTCAATTAATGAGATATCTTGCCAGATAGACTATGCTGATATAATTGATTTGCTCAGTGCAAGGCACAATAAGTGCAGCTTTAGTAAGTAGCTAGGTAGGGAATGAATAGTGTGCAAATTATGCATGATTTCACATCTGATTTACCCTGTAGTCAAGATTGTACAGTGGAAGGCATAACAATTGTGTAGTATGCCAGAGTTCCTGTAGGGAAGCACTACAGCATAGTTGATAGAGAAGCTCAAAGTACTGTCAGCTGGACACTATTCTATACTACTGTAACTGGCTGACCTGAATGGCTATAACAAAGGTGAACCCTGCTCTTGCATCTGCTAATGTTTCAGCATGTAAATATTGAATATCAAAGTAAATATTGTAGGAAGAAATAGCCAGGAAATTGTTTATGACTAGGCTTGTATAGGCCCTAGGGCCGATAGGTTCATTGGTTGGTACTAGGCTATGAACCTATGTGTAATGAAGGTGTAGTTGCATAATGCCAATAGGGTCAGTGCCAGTCTTTAATCAATTATCTGACAATGATACAGTATCTTTAACAGGAAATGTGCCAACTGAAACCTGTTTTTTAAATGACTCCAGTAGACATGACAGTTTGTACAAGTGCAACATTTCACTGTGCAACATTGCATATAGAAATGTACATCTAATAGCAGCAGTGAAATAAAATCTGACAATATTACAATGTCTGAAGCATGCACTGAACCAGCTAAATGAATATGTCTTGAAATTATTCAAGTGGACCTGACAGTTTGGCAAGTTAAAACATTTAACTGTCAAGACATTGCATATAGAAATGTGTCCAGTAGCCAGCAATGAAATAAAATCTGACAATATTTCAATGTCTTTAACATGAACTGTGCCTAATGTTTTCAAAATTACTCAAGCAGACTGGACAGTTTGTACAAGTTAAACATTTATTGTAAAGTATTGCATATAGAAATGCATGAATAGCAGCAGATAAAATCTGACAAATTTTGATGTTGAACATGAAGTGCGCCAACTGAAATCTAATGTCTTCAACTTAAGTGGACCTGACAGTTTGTACAGGTTCAACACTTTTCTGTTGAACACTGCATATAGAAATGTACATCTAGTAGCCAGCAAAGGAATACTTGAATGACAATTGTCGATGTCTTTCACATGAAGTGTGCCAATTCAAGTGGACCTGACATATTTCACTGTCAAACATTGCATACAGAAATGTACATTTAACTTTCTTTATCAACTTAATGAATGTCTTAAAATTACTCAAGTGGACCTGACAATTTGTGCAAGTTATACATTTAACTTTCAAACATTGAATATAGAAATGTCTAGTAGCCAGCAATTAAATAAAATTTGACTATTTCAATGTCTTCAGCATTAATTGTGCCAACTGAAACCTAATGTTCTCAAATAGTCAAGCAGACTGGACAGTTTGTACAAGTGAAACACTTTATTGTTGAAGACTGCAGATAGAAATGTACATCTGGTAGCCAGCAAAAGAATACATAAATGACAAATTTTGATGTCTTTCACATGAAGTGTGACAATTCAAGTGCACCTGACAGTTTATACAAGTGTCAAACATTACATATAGAAATGTACATGTAATGGGCAGCAATGGAATAAAATCATCTGACAATATTGGAATGTCTTGAGTATGAACTGTATAAACTAAATGAATGTCTAGTAGCCAGCAATGAAATAAAATCTGACAATATTTCAATGTCTTTAGCATTAATTGTGTCAACTGAAACCTAATGTTTTCAAATTAGTTAACCAGACCTGACAGTTTGTACAAGTGCAACATTTTACTGTCAAAGATTGCATACAGAAATGTACTTGACACAGTAATGGAATAAAATCATTTGACAATATCACAATGTCTCTCATCTTAAATATGTCTTCAGATTACTCAAGCGGACCTGACAGTTTTGCAAAACAGCAGTGTACTGTTATCAGCTCAGTTTAAAGGTACCACATACTTCCATTTGTAACTCATAATGGGTAAGAAACATTGCCAATACAATTCTGAGAAATCCACTTGCTGTTGGTAAGCTGTATGCAAAGTTCAAGACATCAGTCACTGTAGTAGTAACACTGCTTTCCTTTTTGGCCTCTGGGTCAGCATACAGCTGCAGCACCA
This sequence comes from Protopterus annectens, assembly GCF_019279795.1. Lineage (NCBI taxonomy): Eukaryota > Metazoa > Chordata > Ceratodontiformes > Protopteridae > Protopterus > Protopterus annectens. Next base: position 240,254,288 of record NC_056728.1, on the reverse strand, counting down.
CCACATCACAATGTGTAGCTGTCTTTGAAGTATGTGGACTTGATGGCTGACCTGTGAAGAGCATGAAGCACATCAGGGTATATAGTCATGTGTTAATGTAGAGTTGATGCTACACTAGACCAGATGAGAACTTCTACACGTAAACATCAATGCACCTTGCAAAAATAAGTTAATACTGTCTTTCATGACTGTAGATAAACTCTACACTAGCAACAGATCAAACAGGTTTATTAAGGAGAATTCAAGGAGAATACAGCCTTCAATTGCAGTCTTAACTACACTACAAGGTGTTTGTTACAGTATGACTGATTTTTCATGCATTTAAACATTGAAAGAACTGGAGTGGGTTTTGTGGGAGTGACCCATCTGTGGGTGTGGCTCAAATAGGGGTGTTCCTTGTTTTTGGTGTAGGTGGGGCTTAAGGGGCACCAGAGCAGTACTTCACTTAGGGTGCCGTTTCAGCTAAGGCCGGCCCTGGCTGAACCCCTGGCTAATGTGTCTTCTCAGTCACTTACCTTGTGACTGATTAGGTTTATAGGTTCATAGGATGATACTAGGCTATTGACCTGGAGGCCCTTATAAGCCTAGCCAAGAATTTCACCCATGTTCCCACAAAGTCAACAGCTGTTTCCTTGTCCAGCAGGGACACAGGTGGGATTCCGGGGGTATATTTTGTTTCCCATCCAGGTTCCTGATAATCCCCACAGGTGAATTTCTTTATATGCTTCTGGGGTTTTCATGTATAATCAAACCCTCCATTATTTTTACGTGCAATGCTTTCTCTTTTTTTCCCACAAATTTGCTGAATTGTGAATTTAATGATGATACACAATACAAGCACTATTTACTAATATTGTTACATATTCAGTAGTTGTTTGATCAAATATTTTTATTGAAGTAAGAAAATGATAATTTTAACAATAATATAAACATCATGGATACAATTTTAGAACATAAAAGAATGATGAAAAGGAGACACAACAACTATATACACTATTTGTAGAGTTCCAAAATTGATAAAATTATAAAACAATAGCAAAGTATTTGCATAATAAACATCATATAATTCAGAAAGAGTTAGAGTCTTTACAAAAAGTTTTAATGAGAAAAGAAACCTTTATGCAAGGATTATTAACAACATTTCTAGAATTTATTCTCACATCTTTCATTTTGGTTTCTCGGAAATCACTTCTTCAAGGAGGGTCAGAAAATCTTCCATAGTTGGAGAGGTAGTGGGTTTCCATTTTCTTGTTATACACTTTCTAGCAATCGCTAGTATTGCCTATAAGAGGTATGAGTTAGCATTGCTTATTACAAAATCTTCATTTACATTAAAGAATATTATTGATTTAGTTAGAGAAAAAATATCTGTAAATAATGCTTTTAAAAAAACTTCAATATTATCCTAAAACTATTTCAAATAGGCACATTCATAAAAAATGTGGATACAATCTGCTTTACATAGGGAACAACATCTTCAACAAATAATGCTGTCAGTTTTATTAAATTTTTCAACCCTCTCAGAAGTTAAAAAGACTCTATGCAGGAACTTCCACATAAAAATACTCCAATACTGTCTCTAGGATGGTAATTTTATAGATGATAATAATTTGGATTTCTCGGGTGAAGTATAATTGAGAGAGAAACCCTTAGTTATTAAGTTCCAATGTTTATTTGTTAGTGTAGTCTTATATCCTATAAGTATACCATACAGATTGGAAATGGTAGTGTTAAAATTAAAATTACTGTACAATAATTCACATGTATAACAAATTAGAAGTGGTTGGTTTTTATGGGAAGAGTTACTAATAATTCTACTTAGATCCTTTGAATAATTCACCATACTTTGCAATAGTAACCAGTCTTGTGTTTGTATATTGAATTCCTTAATAATGTGTTGCACAGTTAAAACTTCTAAGTCTCTTATGCAATGGTTCCAGCATACAAATTTATTGTTCTCCCATTCATTGACAAGTTTTAAGTGTAACTTATCCAGAAAGTTTTTTTGTAATTTTGAAGGGAATGAGTAAATCAAACCCAATTTTAATATATGCATTGGAGTTTATTATCTTTCTGAAGTTATTAAAGGTGTTATTCATGATATTAGACTTGGTAGGTTTTGCAACATTGTATTGTATAGAGTGGCAAATAAAATACTAAAGTTTATAAGAAGAATCACGAATAAAAACATTTGATAATGGTGTATTTTCATTTTAAAATATAGATAAGTATAAAGACTTCCAATTAGAAGTATAATTTGGGTCTACCCAGCTTATGACATCTTTAAGCAGAGAGGGTCTTATGTAAGTTTCTATATCTGGGAATGTTATGCTGCCTTTATCCCAAGATCTAATTTGCTGGAGTTCTTTTTAGGGAACCATAAAAAGTTTAATAAAATTCTGTTTCAATCTCTGGTAAATTTATTTCCATGGGGTGTGCCAAGGGCTAATTCTACATAGAGAATCTTTGGCAAAAGGACTATTTTTATTAATTGCAACCTATCTTCAAAAGAGAAGAATATGTTATTCCACTTACTTATGTGGTTATTTACTGAAGATAACATGTTTTTTTATAATTGGTTTCTTTTGTCACTTAAATAGTTTTGTTTATGGTTATACCTCAGTAATTTTCTCCAGTAATGTTTTGGCTACCAGGTTGAGTTTTTGCTTTGTTATTCAAAATAATATGATTGGATTTCTGCTTATTGAAATTAAGTCCTAAAATTTCTTGAAAATGATTTATAACTACATCCAATTCTCCAATTCAGACTCTGAGTTGGTTAGGGTGAGCAAAACATCACCTGCAAAAAGAGTTATTTTGGAGTTATAATTGTTATAAACATTAGTACCCTTAAACTTGTAATTATTTCTTATTAAAGAGGCAAACGCTTCTATACCTAGAGTGACTAGGATGGGAGACAGTGGACAGCCTTGCTTAGTCCCTTTAGTTATTGGTATGGACTCAGACACAAAAGGGTCTAGTTTAACATAAGCAAGGTTATCTTTATAAACAGCTTTTATCATAGAAATAAATGATAGTGGAAATGCTAATGTGTAGAGTTGAAAGCTTTTTCTATGTCTAAGCTGACTAAAAGGGCTTCTTCACCCTCTTTATTTAGATATTCAATAAGTGTTAGTATTCTTTTAATATTATCATGCATGTGTCTTCGTTTGATCCTAATTTATCATTTTCATAAGCAGGACCTTTACTCTATCAACAAGTATGGACATAAAGATTTTATAATCATTATTTAATAGGGAAACCAGCCTGTAAGGTTTACAGAATTGTGGTTCTTTATTAGTTTTGAGAATGGGGTTGATTAAGGAATACTTCCAGGATGTTGGTATCAGGTTTTCAGACTGTACTACTGTTAAAACTTTATGAAGAAGAGAAATATTAGCTGTGGGAAATAGTTTGCACATTTCAATTATAATACAATCTGTGCCAGGGGCCTTATTAGGTTAACGCATTTAATTTTATCTTTTATTTCATTTAGAGTTACTTGTTTTTCCAAATTCATTTTAAGTTCATCAGGGATTCTCTCTAATTTTATTGTAGCCAACTCTTCATCTAGGTTATTACAACTTAAATTATCAGAATTATAACGATTAGTGTAATGAAACCTGAAAGCATCTAATATATCTCCTATATCAGATACTGCCTTATTGGAAGACTCATATACTATTTTTAGGATATTATTTGATTTAGAGTGAATCTTAGTTCTACTTGCCAAATTATGCATGTGCTTTGGAGTTAGTGTGCATGAATTTAATTTCATCTTCTCTAGAACTAAATCTGTTCTATGCACCAGAATATTTGAATACTTTTTATTCAGTCATCTAATTATTTTTTTATCAGCTGGTGATAAGTGTGTGTGAAATTTGGATTTGTAGACTTTGCATCTCAGATTCCCATTCCTTTAATTTATTCTTGTACCAGGTAACAGTTCTACCATAAATAAAGGCCTTTAATGCAGCCTATGTCATTATGACATTAGTATCAGAACTAGTGTTTACTTCTTGAAAGCATTTTAATTCTGCTAATAACAAAGGTTTGAAATCTTTAATTTTGGTGATATACAGTATGCAGGGATTCCAGGTATATAAATTAATTTAGTAAAATATAGCTGTATTTCAAGTTTGAGACAATCATGATCAGAAATGGGGAAAGTAAACATAGATAAAATGAAATTTTTAGTTTTAAATCATTAGAGACTAATATTCTATCAATACTAGTTTGGATTTTGAACTTGTTATCAACATGAGAAAATTTCAGAAACTGATTATGTTTGGAGTTAAAAGTATCATATAAATTAAGGGAATCTATACATTTCTTAAATAGCTTTGCTGTGCATGTTCGCCTTAGTGGTCTATTGTTAGTAGTGTCAAGATTATTTAAAATACAATTGAAGTCCCCCCTAGTATAAAATTACCTTTATAAGCATTTGTAATAAAATCCAGATGACGTCTTGCAGTTGACACACCTAATCCCGAAAACCAGTATAGATTCACTAGTGACCAAATTCTATTATTAAGCTTAATAATGATACTGATTATTAGTCCCTCAGGATCCTCATATTTATATAACATCTGAGGGTGAATAATCCAGAGAATCATGACACCTCTCTTTTTAGCTTTACATGAAGAATGGGCTAGTATTGTGCAATTATGGGGGTTCCAGACATTCTTTTCAATTTAAAATGAGTGTCTTGTAGGAATACTATCTGGGGTTTATTTACATTTAAGTACCTTAATAAACTAGATATTTTCCTTGGATTATTGAGTCCATTTACATTTAAAGAAACTAAGGATAAGGATGTAAGTAAATGTAGATATAGTTAAAATAATAAGAAATAATCACATTTCTATTTAGACAACTCTTTCTGTTTCCCCAATATACCTAGGTATGTATAAATATGTATGACAGATTTGTTTGTATGATGACAATACCTAATATATAAAATACTTTACTTTCAGGTCAGAAAGTTGAAGAAACATCAGAATTACTGAAAAACAAGAAGCAATGTAACAAAAAAATTCTCAACAACAAACATGGAATTCATAAGAATCCCAGTTTGAGAGACAGAATACACTCTGTCAGACTGCTTTCTCTAGCCTTCATGACCATAGCTAACAGCTCTGACAAGTACTGTTAGTGAGACATAAATAATTTAAATGAGATTATTTGTGCAGCAGTAGCTTTAGAATAAAGTCGTTCAGCTTTTCCCAGTTAGGGGTCACCACAGCAGAACTCTGGTCCGCTAATGATTAGCAGTGGATTTTTATGGTGCCGACTTGCCAGCCCGATGCCCAACCTTCAAAGAAGGCACACCCATTCATGCACACACCTACCTGCATGTGTTTAAATGTCACTCGACTGCAAGGAAGACATGCAGACTCCATCAACTTAATAATTAAATACAAACCAAATGTAGTAGTTAATGTGCAGCTTCGAGATTATTTATGTATATACGTGTGTCTTCATGCATACACATGCACACATACATACATACATATACATACACAAATATATATATATATATATACACACACACACACACACACACACACACACACACACACACACACACACACACACACACACACACACACACACACACACACACACACACACACACACACACACACACACACCCAGAAAAGCAAATTAAATCAGAAGTCCATAAGAAAGAATTCACGACCCAGGGACGAAGCGCCAAATAAGACTGTAAATAAATCCTTTATTGGAAGCCACCACACTAAAACAAGCGCTTTTGCTCAGTGCAATACCGAGCTTTATCAAGTATAAATACAATGCTTAATACTCAACAAATATATACTGCAGCCAAAGTCACATGCTGTAACTAATTAATTAGTTAATTACTTAATTATTCCATCGTGAATACAATCACGTATTAAAGAAATATACTTGAATACACGCAAAGGACTACAAAATATAAAATGTAAAATATGAAATATAAAGTCATTCGATGTGAAATAGACATGGAAAACTACCATAAATGCAATTTATGTAGTATCACATCTTATAGATTTAAAAATCAAATTTTATAGAATCTTTTCATCAAAAAAATGAATAATTAAACTGTCAATAAATTTGACAAAAAATTCATCAAACAACTTAAAACTTCATATGGTTAAAAACCTTGTATCATCACCTAACAACACTAGCGTATAAAAAAAAAAACTGTAGTTAAAAATGTTATGAATATATTTTAGAATAAAATATACCGTGTTGTATGAATGCTTGTGTCAAGCTAATACTGTCAAAGCATATTAGCAAGAAAAAACAAATATACAAAGAAATATAATATACTTTAATAAATAGTAATTTAATAAATAGTGTTATATTTAGTAATAAATAGAATTAGGTAATGTAAAATAAATTAATATGTATTAAATATAGATGACCATCCCAAAAAACTAGTATTAGACTAGCATTAAATCTCATATATTGACCTCATATAAAAAAATAAATAATTAAAGGACTGTGTAATATTGAAAAAAGTGGAAAAAATTCTACTCTACAAACTATAATCGAGCAGTTCTTAACTTTAGAACACTATTGATATTAATGCTGTCATTAAGACCTGGCGGTTTACCTGCGTCCAGTCTCAGTTGCCACAGAAGTTCCCTATACTCAAGTGTGGTTTCCCAATCACCGCCTCTAGGTTCATGCGCAACTTGTTCTAATACTATAAATTTGAGTTTCATGTTGGGACAGGAAACAGAATGTTTATAGAAGGCGTTAGTTTCTTTTTGCTTAGAAATATCATATAAATGTTCATAAATACACCTCCAAATAGGTCTCTCTGTCTTACCAACATAAAAACTTGTGCAAACTGTACATACCCCTAGATATACCACACCTTTAGTTGCACAATTAGAATGACTGTTAGATTTAAAAAGAAATTTCCTAGCTGGGATATATAAATTGCTTTCATTAATTATAGCGTCACATTGTTTACAGGTACCACATTTAAAAGTATCTTTCTTTTCAAATAGTTGTTTAAGGTTAGTGTCCCTTTTCCTTACAAAAAAAGGATGTATCTGCACTAGATCTTTGAGTTCATCATGTAGTGTAGTATTGGCCAGTGTTTCCAGATAATATTCTCTATGTCAGTGGCATTAAGTGAATAAGTGTAAATAAAACTATTCTCCAGCTTTAGACCACTGTCTGTTGATGGAACTTGACTTGCACAACTTGCAGGACTTACAAACAGTCCAGCACCTAGTAAAGGAGGGTAATTTATGTCTCTGTTGGCAATAATTTCATTGGCCAACTTAGTCAATAAGGAATCAGGGTACCCTCTTTCCAAAAATAAATCCTTCATAAATTCTAACTCATGTAAAAAATCAGAACTGTCACTACACATTCTAGCAGCACGAATAAATTGTCCCTTGACTATCCCCTTCTTTTGATGAAAAGGATGCCCACTTGAAAAATGTAGATATGAATTGGAAAAACTAGGTTTTCTAAAAAGCTTAGAAGAAAATCCCTTATACATACACACACACCCACATACACACACATACACATGCATATACATATACATACTCATACATGCACACATCTATACACATACACATACATATACATACACATACATACATATATACACACAAACCCATTGCTAAAGTTAGGTCTCTATAAAAGAATTATGAATCATAACTTCTTAAATTATAGCTTGTTAGAAACATACTTAATTCAAATAGATAAGAACAACTTAAAAGATCCTCTGTGATGGTTTATGAGTTGTTAATTAGAACTAACAGGACAGTAGTGTATGATAATATGAAATAACTGTTAAGACATATATAAAGATAGCTCAGTAATAAATTTTTAATCATCTCAGCTGTAGTAGCTAATATTAAAGTTACACTCACGGAGCAGTCTTGCAGGATAACATTCATACAAACAAATATTTCCAATCATTGTCAGCACTACAGCTTATAATTTTTCAGTCAAATCATTTAAACTCTTAATGCATACTTGCTTAAAAGTAAAAATTACAGAGATCTACTTATTTAGACGAGGAACAGCACTGTATAATTTAAGCACAAAAGTAAAATAGCTTGCAGTAATACTTAACTAAAAGAAGAAACTGCTAGTGCAATTAATATCAGTGCAATATGGTTCATAGGTTCATAGGTTCATAGGTTCATACTAGGCTATCTGCCCAAGGGCATTTATAAGCCTAGCCCATAGTTATGTGGCTTTCGCCACCCCTTTAGTTTGAATAAAAACTATGCCTATCATTTTTCTGTGCCTCTGTCAAGCAGTGACACTGAAGTAATCCCTGGGGTATATCTGCGATCTCCCATCCATTGGTCAAGATTCCTCTTGAACAAGGCCAGCGAGGTGCTCTGCCTCACATGTACCGGGATTTTGTTCCACAGCATAGGGAGTCTCTGGGTGATGAATCTGTCCCTCCAGCACGTTCTATTTATAACCGTGTCAAGGTTTAAGTCTCCGCCCTTGTGGTTCTGAGGGATCTAGATTTTTTGAGGTGAAGCATATTCATCAAATCTGGGTTTGACATGGCCTTATATGTCAGGCACAGGTCACCTCTGAGCAAGCGGTATGAGACTGAATAAAGCTGGAGTTCTTTCAGTCGGGCAGCATAAGACATATTTTTGAGACGCTTTATCCTTTTGGTGAGGAACTTTTGGGGCCTTTCAAGCTGCATCAGGTGTCTGGTCAGATACATTGCGAACGGGGCATTGTACTCAATCATAGGTCTAATGAGTGATGAGTACAGAGGGACGATGACCTCCCTTGATCTAGATGTGAATCCCTTCATGATCAGGTGGGTGATATAGAAGGTTTTCCTAACTACTTTAGCAACATGAGTGTCAAACGAAAGACTACTGTCAACTTGGGTCCCCAGATCCCTGATGACTTTCTGTGCTCAGTGGATTGTCACCTATATGGTAGCTAGGGGTAACCTTGTTTTTCCCGAAGGGTATGACTATGCATTTTTCGGCGTTTAACTTCAGGCCATGGCTCTGGCACCAGTTATCCGTTTCTGTGAGGCCCTTCTGGAGGATATGTGTCAGATGTGTTTTCGACTATGGCGCCCAGTTTGCAGTCATCTGCAAACTTTGTCAGCCATAACCCTCCTGTGTTTGCTTGTACTTCAGAAAAGTAGATGCCGAACAAGAGTGGACCCAGGACTGAGCCCTGTGGGACACCACTTGTGACAGGCTTTGAGTCTGACATGGCTCCAGCAACTCTGACCCTGTGGGTTCTGTCGCTAAGCCAGTTTGCAACCCATCTTGTGATGTATGGGTTTACATTCAAGCTGATGAGTTTTTCGATGATACCTGAGTGGGGTATTGTGTCGAAGGCCTTTGCCAGGTCGAGGTAGGCTGTATGGACTGCCTTTCCCTCATCAATGGCCTTGGTGACTGTCTCGAAAAAGTCAACCAAGTTTAAGAGGCAGGATCTGCCTTTGACAAAGCCAAACTGGGTTGGATCCAAAGTCTGCAAGTTCCCTATGTCTTTATTTATGAGTTCCATTATGATCCTCTCCATGGCTTTGCGGATAAGGCTTGTCAAGCTAATGGGGCGGTAATTTCCAGGGTCTGTGGAGGCACCGCCCTTATGAAGTGGGACCACAGTCGCCGTGCGCCACTCCTTGGGTACGTATCCTGAAGTGAGGCTAAGATTAAACAGCTGTCCTAACTGTGGGTTTAATTCCTCGTTGAGTTCATGAAGCACACAGCCGGGGACACCATCCGGTCCCATGGATGCTGTGTTTTTTGCCTTAGTGAGGGCAGTTCTCACCTGGGCGTTGGAGATGTTTGGGGGGCTACAATCCTCTGGAATAGATATCTCTCCTTTTGGGGAGGGGAGAAGTTTGCACTGAACCTGTCAGCCAGTATGTTAGCAATGTGTGTAGGTTCAGTAATTTTCACATCATTTTGAACTAATTCTGAGCATATCTGGGAGTTTCCTCCTAGGTTTCTAACATAGCTAAAGAAGGCCTTATGATTGTCTTTAGAGTCCTTGGCGAATTTCTCTCAAAATTTGCCTTGGATGATTTTATGAGAGCTCTTAGTTTTTTACTTATAATGATCAAAGGTGTCTTACCTTTCAAGGATTTTGCTCTATCTTGTAGTAGCTTCCTCCTTTTGTTGTAGAGCTTGTTTATGGCTGGGGTCCACCAGACTGGACGCTTGCCTTTGGTACAGAGAGTCTTAGTTTTGTTTGGGATTGCCTGATCCATGCAGTCCTGTAGGTGCTGGTAGAAGGCATTTGTAAGTGATTCAGCGGTTTGAGTAATGTTTACCACTGGCTCAGGGGCCTTAAAGGAGACCACACTAGTTTTTAGAAGTGTGAAATCGGCTTTTGAGAAGTTTTTCACTGTGGTCGTTTTTGTTTCAGGTGGGGGCGGGATGAGGACCTCCAGCGAGATTAGTTTATGATCTGATCTCACCAGTGAGGGGTATACTTCCGGTGTTGAACATTTTGATCCCATGTTCGTGATGATGAGATCAAGTATGTTTCACCTCTTGTGGGGATGGTGACTAGTTGTTCCATGGCATTTGAGTTTATGAACTCCAGGAATCTTTGGGTTAGAGTGTTCGGGCTTGAGTAGTGTTCCCAGTCTATATTAGGGTAGTTGAAGTCACCTAGTATGATGGTGTTTGGAGATACATTTATCCTCCAATGTTTTCAGGAAGGCCATGTGAGGTTCCTGAGTTTAAGAGGGTGGCCTGTAACATGCTACAAATTGCAGAGCAGTCTTGCCTATGGTTAATTGCACCTGGATGGTCTCCGATGCATCGTGCGTTGCCACCAACCTTGAGGTGTGGGTGTCCTTTATGAATATGGACACCCCCTCCTTTCTTGGTGTTGTCCGGATTTTGGGGCCGGGCATGATATGAGGTGAAACCTGTTAGTGCTGGGGTGCTCTCAGGAGCCTTGAACCAGGTTTCTGTCACAGCACAGACATCGATGTTCTCCATATTGAGAAGGGCCTCGAGTGCGTGCATCTTGAGATTGAGACTTCTGGCATTGAGCAGCATTACCCTTAGTTTTTTCCTTTTGGTGTTCTAGGGTGGTAGGTTTAGAATTTGAGCCTTGCCTAAAAAGGCACTATGGGGTGGCAAGAGCCTTTGCCAATATCCGGAAGCCCAGGGTGACAGGTGCAAGCCGTCCCTTGCGAAGCAGCGTGGCTTGTCCAGCATGTCATCCCAGGCAGACAGACATTGGATCCCCTTTGAATGACACCAGAATTTAAGCCAATTATTAAAGCTGATCATCTTATCACTGTATTGTGGCATCATTCTAGGTGAAGGTAGGATACTGCTCAAGGTCAGGGTCATACCTGCCTGGGCTACATAATCAGAGAGCTCCTCGACGTCCCTTTTCATGTAGTCCAAGGAGGTACGTCTCAGGTCGTTGACACCAGCGTGGACAATGACTGAGTCGACTTGTACCTGCTGTTGAGAGACCTGAGTGCTTGTGTTATGTGGCGGATTCTAGCGCCCGACAGGCAGCTTACTGTGACCTTCTCCTTACTCAGTCTGGTGAGCGAGACGTCAGTGTGTCTGACTATGGAATCACCAATGACAAGTGTGTCTGGCATTTTGTTTGGCCTTAAGGGCTGTGACTGTTTGACACTCTGACTGTGTGGTCTATGTGTTGCATGTGTTGGGTCGTGAGGTGGTAGTTGTTTGGGTGTCTGCTTTGGTGGCCTCTGCTGTTTTGGTAAATTTTTGACCAGAGCCTCCGAGTATGTCTTTGTGTGAGTATGTGTATGATTTGAAGTTGTGATGGTACCATGTGTGACTGGGTATGTATTGTGTGTGGTTGCCTTCTCCTCCTGTCTGGTCTTGCCAGTCCTATGTTGAGAGAGCTCAGCCTCCAGTTTGGCCGTATAGTTGCATCTCTCGCATGTATTTGTGTTTTTTGGGAGAAGGAGAGGATTGTCTGTGTACATGAGGCAATTGTAACATTGCCTCAATATTCCCAGGTTCACCAGTTGAGCTGGAGAGGACACTAGCAACTGATCCCTCGACATACTAGAAGTAGTAGATAAAGAACTTTCAAAGGACTCCGGGGGAAGTGGGTTTTGGGCTGGTGGGGTACTATCTATAATAAGAGTGCTTTATAAAGGTGCAAGTACTGTAGGAGTAAGTGCTAGGCTTTACAGATAGAGAATAGTCTACTTGGGAATCAAGTAGAGATGAACTTTTCAGTTATAGGATATGCTGGTTAGATCAGCAGTACAGTTTAGCGTGTTTTATAGCAGGGGCTGAAGGGAGCTAGGAATTGGCCCAAACGACCAATGGACTACTAGTTTCTGGCTGAAACTTCACCAAATCGGACAAAAGGCCGCTCAGTGCTTCCCACTCCCACTGGTAAGCAAAGAAACTTCCCTCCTTCCTAATAAGGCAATGGATCAGTAACAGGAACTAAAAACAAAGCCCAGGGATCAGCAACTCTGAAACTGGACTACTCTAGTTCAGTAAAGTGGGAAAACAAGAGATTTTTGTTTTATTACAGAGATAAGGAAAAAACAGACAGTAAATGCTATAAATGCTGTAAATCGGCTAGCGCACTTTAGTGTGTAGCCTACAGAAACAATTTGCAACAATTAGTAACTTAAAGTGCAATAAACAGTGTAAAATGCAGAAATCACTTAAAGTAGCAGTAAAACAGGCGAAATGCAGTCGCTAGCTTAATAACAGTGGGAAAGCCACAAAAATACTTATATCTGGTAGAAAGTCACTCTTTTAGCTCTCTGCTGCTTGGATCACTCTGCAGGCCACCACGAGGATCTGTGCAGAGTTGGTACAAGCTGGAAAACGTGTTTAGCGTGTTTTATGGCAGGGGCTGAAAGGAGCTAGGAATTGGCCCAAACGACCAATAGACTACTAGTTTCTGGCTGAAACTTCACCAATCGGACAAAAGGCTGCTCAGTGCTTCCCACTCCCACTGGTAAGCAAAGAAACTTCCCTCCTTCCTAATAAGGCAATGGATCAGTAACAGGAACTAAAAACAAAGCCCAGGGATCAGCAACTCTGAAACTGGACTACTCTAGTTCAGTAAGGTGGGAAAACAAGAGATTTTTTTTTTTTTTTTTTTTTTACAGAGACAAGGAAAAAACAGACAGTAAATGCTATAAATGCTTTTAAGTGGCTAGCACACTTGAGTGTGTTAGCCTACAGGTAAAATTAAGCAACAAATAACTTTTAAGAGTGCAAAACAGTTAATCAACACAAAAACAGTTTAAATAGAATGCAGAGCTGTATAAACAGGCTAAGATGCAGTCGCTAAGCAGTAAATATTCAAAAAGCCAGAAAAAATACTTAAATCAGTTATAGCAAATACAGTTATAACAAATGCTCTGAAATATACTGTATATTTCCAATATGTTTGAGAAGGACAGTCAGAACACAAGAAGGTTCAGGCGAAGAAGAAAAAAAAGTTTTGTTTTACTTTTTGAAAAGGTAAAAAGGAGGAACAGAAGGCCTTATCAAATGTTCTCTCTGTATTAAGAAGAATGAGCTAATGACACTAGACTGGGAGGTGTGTCACAGTAGGGGCGGGCAACTGCAAAGCCACCAAGTATGCAAGCACTACAGATTCTGAAAGTTTTTAAACAGATAAAGATTTCTGAAGATTCTGAATAGACAAAGTGCTTTATATATATTAAATTATAAAAACAGTAATCTGTTAAAATAATCAAAAAATACTTATATTTTGTAGCTCAGTTGCGGTCAAACAACTTCTCCAGCCTGCACCAAAGACCTATACACAAATTTTGTGTACAAAGTCATTCAAATTGAAACCATAAAGATGCTTTTAAATAATTGCTAATTATTAGTTAACAACCTCTTATTTAACTTTAGTAAATCAATCTAATAATGTTCTGCAGTTCTGTGCATTCAAAACTAAAGATTAAAGGACCACTATGTGCTTCTGCATGTTTCCTCATTCCTAACACGTGCCTCTTCCCCATCTTTCGCAATACCAATCTAAATTATCCATACTGCTACTTTAAATCCTCACTTTGACAGTTTCTCTCACCCCCGTACCTGTGGCTCCGGTACTGTGTGAGCCATGTTCCAGCTTCTAATTTTCTCGCGGTGTTGCTTTCAGTGTAAAGGCACTGCAAGGTCTTGGTAATAACGCCCTTTGTTTTTTTTGTTTGTTTTTTTTTTCTATGTTGCTGAACAACTGCCCAAGGACCTCCTTCTTCCAGTCCTTTCGCCCTGGCAATGCCCTGTTTAATTATGAATGCAGTACAGCCTTTCAATCCGACTTTCACAAGCTGTAAAAACATGGTGCACAACTGGGGGAACTATTCTGTCTTTCTAGTTACTGGACAAATCTAATTTGTTCCTAGGTGAAACACTTGCATGCTGCAAGCCCTGAAAAAAGAAAACATCAGAAATATATGCAGAGTATAAATTACAGAATAGATTCAGTGATAGTTTTTTTCCTAAAAATTAGAACTTGTATGAAAAATAAAAAAAGATTGCAGAAAAGAAGTGTGATTTCAGAGCTTGCTGCATTTACAAAATGCCAGTAATACTATTCATGTGTGTGTGTGTGTGTGTATGAGAAAGAGAGAGAGTGAGAGAGACAGAGGTTCTTGATTTTAATCACCAGCTGCTCATTAAAAACATTTATCTTGTCAGATTCTTGCTTCATTGCTGAAAAAAAGAACAAAAAATCCCTAACTTGTACATTCTCCGAGCATATGCTTTATCTTAATCAGGGTTGTAGCATATAACCCTGATTTGAATAAAGCAGGTATTGGGTAAAAATGATCTTCTCAGTGTATGTTACAGCTTAAAATAGTCTTTTCACGTTCACCTGCCACTTATAAGAATGCCACAGTTCTTTCTGTCTTTTAATTGCGGTAAAACTCTAGTATGTGTTTTGCGGTTCCGCCTTTAGTTTTGTATTTGCAGTAAAAGCCCTAGGTTTTCTAAGTCTAGTAAAACATGATTTCAACCTGGCGATTTGTCACATTGTTGCAATTAAATGACTAAGGAAGGAACCATTGCATTCTTTTAAGTGACACGTGAATGGGGCCAAGTATAATAATGGGCGAAGAAGGAAGAAGGGATACAGCAATGAGAAAGCTAGCATTACTATGTTTCCTAACAAATACCTGCATGCATAACACAGGCATATATGCTTCCTTGCTGGTTAGATACTACTCGTGCATTGCCTGGCATACTGAAGTGAAACACAAGTACATCATTAAAAAGTAAAATATTTGCATTTTGCACAAATCAAACAAAAAGCAGTGCACTGGTTCAGGTAGGAAAACAGAATATTGTCTTTTGGTTGAATCAATTATGCATGCAGATTTTTTTTGTAAACAAAGCATGCTAACTATTACTGAACAAGGAAGCAGTTAACATATTCTTCAGCAATGTTTATTAGAGATTATTTACATCAGTGTTTTTATAATTCCAGATAATATATAATATTTCTGATTGAATTATGCAGTGGTTGATGGAAGTTATTACTGTACAGTAGCAGATGGGAAACTTTTAAAGAAATATTTGTAATTTTTATTTCATTCTCTTGTACTTAGCAATGCTGTCAAGCAAGTAAAAGGAGGCCATGGGTATCAACAATGCCCTGCAATTACACTCATCAAATCTGCTTGTATCCATAATATAGTACTTAGAGGGCAGTGTAAACAGAGGTACTAGTGGCAGTCTACCAGGGTGCAAAGTCTATTATACAATGACTTCTCATTGGTATAAAAAAATTGCACACTGATTGGTCAGTCCAACCAGTGTGCCCATTGTAAATCAAATAAATACCAACAGAAAAATGTCCAGCCACTGAAGAACCATTCAGCAGCCAGACTTTTCTATTGATATTTTCTACTGAAGGCAGACCAAATAGAAGAAAAATCAGGTATGTTCTGTAAAACTAAAGAACAGAAATGTACCCTATTTTCCTTATATTTCTGCACTATCTCTACAGACTCTGGTACATGTGAAATGCCCAGATGTTTGGAGAATATCCACATTTTTGCCTCATTACAAAAAAAGCAACAGATTCTTTTTTTTCCATTCCTTCAGTTGAACAACACTGTTGTGCTGTGCAAGCATGTAAGTCCCATACACATGTGCAGTACCTCAGAAAACATGAAAGAACAGGGAAACAATGCTGGGGAACAACAAACCCCCTTAATACAAAGACATTATTTAAGAAAGGTAAGACATTTCTTTCTTAAGTAATGCCATGGTATTATAGCAATAACTCACTCCTGGATGTGGGTAATGCTGGATTTATCCATGGCTGTCTTTGTGCAACGGCTGATATGTTTTTCCATTTACTGCTGGCATATTTATTTATTTAATATTTGTTTACTGGGAAAATTTGACTTGGAACAAAAGCAATTTTTTGTGGAGGCCCGGGGAGAAACGCTCCAGACTTATGTCTTTGTACCTTGGGAGGAATTCACCATGAACACAGGGAGGCCATGCACTCCCGCCTAGAATCAAGCTGCAGAACCTCTTGCTGTGAGGTGACAATGCTACAGCTGCACTATTGTACCATATACTAGTTGTCAGCTAAAAGAAAAACTGGGCTTCTCTACACCTCAACAATTGTAAAGTAGATGAAGTTCCATCTTGCTGACTTCAGCCCCCCGATGATGAACTCCATGACTGCTCTTAAAGGAAATCATTGCCAGTGCTGGATATAAGAGTACACTAGCGGTGCTTTTTTGATTTTAGAATTTGTCTTCATGTTAGTGCAACTATTGGAGATTTCATACACCTTTTTGGGGTGCTTGCTCCCATGGAGGTGTAAAATCCTCTGGCAAACACTGCTTTTATTTTTGTTATGAAGCCGACTTCCCATCCAGTTGAATCCTGATGAAGCTGAAACTTGATTCTTCTTAGTCAAAGCAGAACAATCTGCACGTCTTCTGCAGGATGTGAAGGTAACGTAACAAGGTAAAGTCAGCAACTTGCCAGTATCACTTTCTTTTTCTCCTTTTATATGGGGCCATGTAGTTGTGTTAACTGGTGCCACCTATCTTGATTCAGAACCACTCTCCTACCTTACTTGATAGTCAAACCTATCAATCTTTTCTCACATAATCCATCTAGGATGGCTGGGCATTTTCATCACTTTTTGCCTTCTTCCTATCTTGCCCAAATCTGCTTTAGTAAATCACCTGTTCTCGTACATCTGACCAAACTATTATAATTATCTTTGACCTTCTTTACATTTTTTTCATTAAACTTGGGGCTAATTTGGTTCTCTGTCTGTTTATACTTGAAGCACTGTGTCTGTGTACAGGCCCTATGCTAATTCTACAAATGTTTCCAGTACTTGACTGTTCACAGGACTACCCAAATCAGCTTTCTTGGGACCTTGTCTTATGTTTTCCACAAGCACAGGAATGCCCTGTTGGACTCTTTTCTTATATCCAGCTTCTTCTTCATTACTAACAGTATCCAGGTTGTATTCTCTACTATCTCCAACAAGAACAGGCTTCGCCATTGAGCACCCTATTCAACCACAGCCTAAGTACAGGCTTCATTCCAGCAGAGTGGAGAACTACCAATGTCATCCCCTTGCACAAAGGTGGTGACACTACTGACCCAGGAAATTATCCCATTAGCCTGACAAGTCTGATCTGTAAAGCCATGGAGCGTATTATTATGGATCTTGTAAACAAGGACATAGGCAATCTCCAAACTCTTGACCCCACCCAGTTCAGATTAGTCAAGGGCAGACCTTGCCTATTGAACCTGGTTGACTTCCTTGAGACTGTCACCAAAGCCCTGGTTGAGGGAAAGTCAGTGCATACAGCTTACCTTGACTTGGTCAAGGCCTTTGACACAATCCACCACTCGGGCATCATCAGAAAGCTAACACAACTTGGCATAAGTCCCTTTCTCATCAGGTGGGTGACCAACCGGCTCACTGACAGGACCCTCAAAGTCAACATAGGCACCTCCACCTCCTATAGCAGACCTGTCACTAGTGGAGTTCCCCAGGGATCTGTCTTGGGAACCCTACTATTTGGCATCTACTTCTCAGAAGTCCAGGCAAAGACAAAAGGCCATTAGCTGACTAAGTTTGCGGATGACTGTAAGTTGGGTGCAGTCATTGACTCCCCAAATGATGTCAACAAACTGCAAGAGAGTCTCACAGCAACTACTGACTGGTGCCAAAGTCATGGTCTCAAGCTAAATGCAAAAAATGTATCATCATACCATTCAGCAAAAGCATGGCCCCTATTGATTACCACATCAACGGTGGTGAGAGACCTGGGCACTCAGGTTGATAACCTTGCATTCAACCATCATGTAACACAGTAGTCAGAAAAAGACTTTTAATTGGTTCATCTCATAGGTAAAGGGATTGTATCCAGAAAAAAGGTTATTACCTCTCTATACTCCTCCCTCATTAGACCAATAATTGAGTATAATGCCCTGTTTGGTATGTTCCACTGCAAACATCTGCATCAACTGGAAAGGCCACTGAAATATGTCACAAATAGAATCCATGGCCTCCAACACCTGTCCTATGCGGACAGGGTGAAATCACATCACTCTATTGGGTATCATACAGATTGCTCAGTGGTGATCTGTGTCTCTCCTACAAGGCAATCTCGGACCCTGCCCTGCTACAGATGCTCCATATCCATAAGTCTAACTCCTCGTGTATTACCCGCACGAAAGTCCTGAATCTACTATGTGACATTAACATAACCTGCTGGAGAGACAGGTTTGTCTCCCAGAGGCTTCCCTGTCTCTGGAATAAACTTCCTATACATGTCAACAAACAACAGCTGCCAGACCACCAGACTGAGGCATGCATTCATCATAGAATTGTTCTGAGGGAGCTCTGCGTTTTATGCATGCCTACTTATGGTGAGACCCATTCAGAGTTGCTTGCACGGTGGCAGCAGATTAATCTTGACACCGGCTTTTCTTATATATGGTTATTGATTGAGTTTTCTGCAGCGCATGAAAAGGAACTTGTACAACTGATAAAAAAAAAACAACAATGGGAGATGGAGACCAAGTTTAAAGGTGAGCAGTACCTTGCTAAAATCAATGACTTGTACTGTGCAGTTGCCTCGTATAATTTAAGGCTACAGCAGATGAAGACCAAGAAAATGATGAGAGATTATCAAGATTTTCTATGTGACAACATTTTTACTTGGCCATGGAATAAGATTAGACAACAAATTAATGGTGATGGGATCACTAATGGCACAACAGGACCCAGCATTATTTCAACATGTGAGAATGAGAAAGTGCAGGTGAATGATAAGATTTTGAAAGCCATGCCTGCTGAAGTTAGTCAGAAACATCAACTGACTTGGAATCCTTGGGCATGCTGAACAGAACACAGGTTACTACTACTAATCCTTGTGCATTAGGAGCCAGACTGAAAGTTTTCAACAGTTCTTCTTTTCCAGATATAGTGGTTCCTGTCAAAAAGAAAAATGGCATTAGAAGGAGCCATTCATAGAACAGGAACGTGAAGAGACGGAAAATTTAAATTTGACTAATAATGGTGACTATATTGTACATAATATATAAAGAAATTATGTACTCACCATAACATTCCATCTGAGTAGTTGTACTTCATTTGTCTTCAACCTACTTGCAGGCAGATGATTGGATGTGCTCGATAGAACTTCGGGATGTGTACTACCATATCAAGATGGACAGGAGCTCCCGGAGATTCCTCCGCTTCCAGCTAGTTGCCAATCATTATCAGTTCAGAGCCCTTCCCTTTGGTCTCACCACAGGCCCCAGGGTGTTCACCAAGGTGATGGCAGTAGCAGCGGCTTACCTGAAACTTCAGAGTATTCAGGTCTTTCCTTACCTGGACAATTGGCTCCTTGCTGCCCCCTCCAAGTATCAACTTTACCAGGCCAGGGATTATTTCCTATCTTTAGCTCAGAAACTGCACATTACCATCAATCTCAATAAATCATCACTGAGGCCAGTTCAGACCTTAGACTTGATTGGGGCTTGGTTGGACACTATCTAGATGAAAGTGCTCCTTACTCCAGACAGGATTCACAGCCTGAAGCTTCATGTGCTGTACATTGTCTCAACTGGTATGAATCTCCCGAGTGTGCAAAGACTCTCTTCGATGGTGGATTAATTCCCCAGATTTAGTCAGAGGATGTCCCTCCCTTTCACACTTTCCCAAGGCCATGGTGACCACGGACACCTCCCAGCTAGGGGGAGGTATTGCTTGGGCAGGACAGTCCAAGGCACATGGTCCCCATCTGAGACCAATTTGCATATCAATGTCCTGGACATGAGAGTGCTGCTTTTGGCATTGCAGGCACTTCATGCCCAACTTCCTCTAGGGACAATTGCTATTCAGACAGACAACATATCAATGGTCTGGTATATCAACAAACAGGGGGGAACTAGATCTTACCCCCTTTGTTGCAAAACTATGAGAGTGTGGCAATGGACGATTTCCACCAGCGGTTTTCTGGTGGCAACACACATTCCGGAATGGTCCAACATTTTGGCAGACAGGCTCAGCAGGTCTGTCCTGATGCCTTACAAGTGGTCTCTGAATTCTTCAGTGGCAGAGCAGATCTTTCTAAAGTGGGGTCAGCCTTGCTGCGATCTGTTCACATCTCCTTCCAATGCAAAATGCAGTGAGTTCTTTGCTCTAAATCTCCCCTCAGGGGGAAGCCCCCAGGGATGCTCTGGTTCATGCTTGGCCTCCCGGTCTACTTTATCCTTACCCACCTCTGCCATTGATATCAAAGTTTCCTCAGAAAGCATGCAGGCTGGGGAGCTTGGTGATCCTCATTGCCCCATTCTGGCCTCACCAAGTCTGATTACCGTCACTTTGGTTTCAGCAAGTAGCTCCTCCTTGGTCTCTGGATCCAGTTCCGGATTTTATTTCCCATCCCTCAGGGATCCCTCATCAAGACCTGGTCAGTCTGAAGCTCACAGCTTGGCTGCTCCAGTTTCCATGATTATTAGGACTCTCGGTTTATCTTCCCTGATTAAAATTATTCTGGTGGTGGATCATAAGTCTTGAACCAGAAGAGTATACCATAGTAAATAGAAATGTTTTCCAATATGGGTTTCGCAGCAAGCATTGGATCCTTTTACTGCTCCAACATCTGTGGTATTGGAGTTCTTGGCGAGTATTTTTCAGCAGGGTGCCAGTTTTCCACTGTCAAAGTCCAACTGGCCACTATCTTGAAGTTTCATATGGGATAAAACTTGAATTCCTTGGCCTTAGCTAAACTTTGCAAGACTTTCCTTAATGGTACCTTTCTCCTGAGATCCCTGGTGAAAGATCCTATACCACCGTGGGACCTTACTTTAGTGCTTCAGGCTTTAGTCTCGCCCCCTTTTGGACCTGCAGCTTCAGTGGATTTGTAGTATTTATCTTGGAAGATGGCTTTCTGAGTTGCCATTACCTCTGCCAGGAGAGTGTCAGAACTCCAAGCTCTGTCTATCAAGGTTTCTTACATGATCTTTCACAAGGATAGGGTATCTTTGCATACCAACCCCAACTTTCTTACGAAGATGGCATCAGAAGCAAATATAAATCAGACAATTAATCTCCCAGTCTTCTTTCCAAATTTCCAAAACAAAGGAGAATATAAGTTACACTTGCTAGATGTGCATACACAATTATGATTCTATTTACAAAGAACAAAAGCCTTTCGAAAATCTGACCAGTTGTTTGTTTCTTACTCAGGATCCTTCTTAGGCAAACCGATATCTAAGGTTACAATTGCCCAGTGGATCACTCAATGCATTTTTCAGGCATATTCTGTTAGGGGGATTTTCCCCACCAGGGCAAGTTAAAGCTCATTCTACCAGATCCATGGCTACTTCAGTGGCCTTCTGGTCTAGGGTATCATTGGATGATATTTTTTCAGTGGCTACGTGGTCCTCATCTCATACCTTCATTTCTCATTATAAAGTGGACATCATTTCCAGGAATAGGGCATCTTTTGGCTCCACTGTGATCAAGAATATCTTTTCATGAGGGCCTCCCAGGTGCAAAATAGTTGGGGACTCTGTCCCACAGGTTGAAGAACAAATGAAGTAAACTACTACAGATAAAGAAGTTATGTACTCACCATAATGTTCCATCTGAGTAGTTGTACTTCATTTGTCTTCAACCACCTCCCCCTACTTCCCCCTACCTTGCCACTATGATACTGGCTATATGAGTAGAAGATGTTCTCATCAGGGATACCTTAGGCCATGCTTTGGCTCAAGTTTGTGCAGTGCCAGTTGTGCTAAGGTCTTGTTGGGTTGGGTATATGCTAGGTATAGGGCAGCAAACTCAATCTGAGGGGAAGAAAGAGACAGGGGACATTATGGGAAAGGGGATGAGCTGAGAGCTCAGATCAGATGCTGGTGATGCGGCTGAGTTGGATCCGGTACAGATCTGTAACCCACAGGTTGAAGACCACATGAAGTAAACTACTTCAGATCTAATGTTGGATTAACTGATGAACAGATGCAAATACTAAATAAGGGTTTGACTTTAATTCCCAGTGTGGATTCAGCCTTTAGTGATGTTGTGCTGGATTTACGTATGTTTGGGAGGGGTTTGCAATTGAATCAAATGTTTGGTGCAAATGACGTTGTTCAACAAGGTGAATTGAGACAACCAAGTGTCTTTAATCCACCTGTCAATTCAACAGCTGAAATGTTTTTAAAAACTTGTAAGGATGAGATTATGGCATTTTTAGCTTCCAAACAAGGGCATGCATACTATAATTTGACACCAGGACAAAGGGGTGCCTTAAATTCATTAGTGTGTGACAACAGAATTGTAATTAAACCCGCCGATAAAGGCAGTGCAGTTGTGGTAATGGATCATCAGTTCTACCACAATAAAGTTATGGACATGCTTAGTGATAACACAACTTATTTGCAATTGTCCTTGTTAGAAGCTAAGATGTTAGGTGATAATGCGAAAAGTGATTTAGTGACATATAAGCAGAGTGGCCTGATTAGTGAATTATTTAAATTTGTATGGATAGATCATCCTTTGGTCCCCCTATTTAAGGCCCTTCCAAAAATACATAAACATCTTGTTAACCCATCTCTGCAACCTACAGTGTCAGGCAGAGGTTGGGTTAAGGAGAATGCCTCTGTATGGGTGGAATCAAAATTGAAAATGGCTTTGGCTTCTGTTCCGAGAATTTTGAAAGACACAGCACATTTCTTAACATCTTTATATGAGCATGTTCAGGCCAGGGCTGACTATAGTAATTATTTATTTGTCACATTGGACTGTTGTAACTTCTCTACAGTCAACATTCAGGTCTTGAGCCTGGTCTCTGTTGATCTTAGAGCCCTCTGTCAACACTGCTTGCAGCTGAATATGGCAACTGGTGGTTTATGCTGTGAGCTGATTGTTTTGTTGTGGATGGCTTTGAAATCATTGATTATACCCTTGTACCCTTTTCCTTGCTAGGAGTAGTCTGCCTGAGTTGCATATTGGCCACTCTTGGATGTGAACTTGTGACTGTTTCTCTTTCTGAAACATGCACTGGCTCCTATCAAGCCATTTGCCAGACAGAGTTCTCGAAATGTCTCTCCCTTATTCCTTTTGGCCCACCCACATGGAGCCAGGCAGTCCTCATCTCCTGTTTTGTCTGTCCCAGTATGTGCATTCAAGTCACCCATTATCAATACCAATTCATGTTGTCTTGCTTTCTATAGTGGGTCTTGCAACTGCTGTATGAATGAACTGCTTTCGTCAATATCACACCCCTGCTGTGGATCATAGGCTGAGGCTATGAATACTGCCCTGTTATTACACTGGAGTCTGATTGCCATGAGTCTGTTATTAATTTTGCTGATGTCGCCCACTGCCTTCTGATGACATTCTCTCACCAACATTCCAACACCATTCCTGGCCTGACCTCCTTCTGAGTAGTAGGCTCTGTATCCCAAGCAAAGCAGCTTGGCTGCACTGCCCTTCCATTTTGTCTTCCTGATAGGTCAGATGTCCAGCCTCCTCCTTACCATCATGTCATCCACTTCCAAGCTGCATCCTATGAGTGAACCAACATTGTGTAGCAATTCTCATTTAATGTTTGGTAGGCTCAATGGTTTATGTCCAACTTTCACTCGACAGAGCTATTCAAGGTAACCAGCGCTGGACAAATAGACGCCAGCTGGCCAGTAGCTATTTGAGCCCATGGCTGCTGACCTTCGTGTCAGGCACACAGCCAATAAAGGTCACATACACATTTTGTAGAATCCACTCAAAGCTTAACATAATCCATATTTTTGCTAGTGGATGAAAAGTAAAAGGAGTAAGCAGTAGAATTCCTATTTAACATGTTCTTATCTTTGTTCCCATCGAAAAACAAAAAATTAAAACATGAAGAATGGTAATATCTAAAAGAAGGCAATTTCTTGAAAATATATACTGATCCGAGAAGAAGTAGAAAATGGGAAGTGAATAGTAGACGTGAGATAGGGTCATATCACTTGGCCCCAATAATACTCGCCTGATTGTCAGTAGAGATTAGAGATCCTGCTGCAGGGTCGTTACACTGGAATTAATGGTCCTACAGTGGTATTGCAGAAGAAAGGAGTTCCCAGTGGTGCTTCATACATTGTCAGATATGCATTACAGTGGGTCTATATTAGCTGATCGAATGTTTAGTTAATTGAATAACTAAATGTCAATCACTAATAATCGAACACACAAAACCGCAAACAGCAGTTTCCACTCAGGGAAACAAGTCGTTTGTCCATTGCACGGAGTTTGCCCTTTTTTCAATGTGGAGTGATCTCAGAGTTGGTATATTTAGTTAGGGGTGTGTGGGTGGCACAGCCCCCCCACATCAGGGGGTGTGGAGGGTGAAGCCCCCCACTTCATTTATGTTTATTTTTTATTTTTATTTTTCATTGTGCAATGGTATTGTTTCCCTGAGTGGAAACTGCCGTTTGATGTTTTGTGTGTGTGATTATTAGTTATCGACGTTTAGTTATTCACTTAACTAAACGTTCGATCATCTGATATAGATGCCATTACAGTTGATCAGAATGCCTGAACACACAGCAGTGGCCTCACTTTTTCAAACATGTTCTGATTGGTCAGATATGTCTGTCTGTATATTCAACTTCTAGAAAATTAATTTCTCACTAAATGAGCATACCATTTGGATTACATGGTGTTTTAAACTGTACTGGGAAGGCTGAATGATACTGCTGTGCAATCTGCTGCAGGAAGCGGAGTATATAAATGTCACAATATGGTGTTAACAAGAGTCAGTATCAATTATGGCTGTCTCCCATTTGGTGATGTGCCGTTTTTGATGTGACTTGCATAAGCAGGTTGTATGGTATACATGTAAGGAAACCAGTAATTAATAGTTATATGGTGCAGTGGAGTAGAGATTACACAAATATGGATGTAATTTTTTTGAGCTACTATCTGGTGTCCAGTCCATGTTTAGATGTACCTGTTTTGTGACACAAGCACTATGTGAATATTGAGTATTTTCAATTTAAAAACTGGGTTCCTCTGTGGTACTTCTTAGCCTCATCTGAGCCTATTGTTAGAATTCCATGTGAAAATGATAAGCCATTGTCTGTGACTTAGGGTTCCCAAGTATATGCACCACACCTCCTTCATCTTCTGTTGCTGAACAGTCAGTTGAAGTTACTCACTGAGGAGTCATGATGTCTGCATAATGAATTCATCTCCTCAGCATGATACCTGTTAGCTCAGCTTGCCCCTTCCTTTACTGAAAGCCAGAGCCATTGTTATTCATCTGGCTTCACAAGTTATGCACTTGTAGATGCTAATATAACTGAAAGGTGTCTTAGGTACATGATTGCTCTGACTTCTAACTTTGTAGAAGCTCTTATATTCTTTGTCCTTAAGCACTGTTGATGCCATGGGCAGTTGGTACATTAGCTGGCTTGCCTGTACTTTGATGTTACAGTGCAGCTATTTAACCAATAAAGTTTCACTAGTTTGCACCCTTTTCTTTTTCTGAAGCCATAGCCCATCCCCATGGTACATATGAGTTGATGTTTATGTATAATCCTACAACATGCTGTCATCATATTTGCTTCTTTGATGTTCCATGCCTAAATGCCCTTTCAAGCTTGATCCCTGCTGTAAGAAGAATATTAATATGTTTATAGAAACGCAACAGTCACAGGTACATAAAAAAATGACTGTAGTATGAAACATATTGGAGGTAGTCTGGTTTAGCTAGTTTCTTGAGGAAATGTGTGAAATTTCAGATATCAGTGAATAGAGAAACTTGTGTGGGCAGCTTGCAATACGCACACTGTTCACAGCAGTGAGAGTAGGCACTGCATAGCATGAAGGAAGTAATATTTTAAGTTGAATTTAAAAATAAAAACATAACATCAATGAATATGTGCAGACAATAGCAGTAGTACCCACAAATGTAAGGATACATCAGTGGCATACATGAGGGATACAAGGCAAAAGACTGAAATTCTATGTAAGGCAAATATGAATATTCTATATGAGCAGAGTATTATTTGCAGATAGAGCTCAATCTGTCAGTGGCTGAGATGAACTGTAATCTGTGTATGTTACAGGCATGTTTAGAGAAATTCTTAAACACCTTTATATCAAGGATTGCTAAAAGCACTGTTGTAACATGATTTACTGTAAAAATGCTATTCAGATGATAGGAGTATGTATGGAGAGAGAGATGAGGGAACACTTTTAATGACACACCATGCAGACTGTAAGCAAAGCTGTTTGATGTGTATTGTCATGCAAAGGTGACTAAATATCCGAAACTTATAGGGCAGAAAGCGTGATACTCTTGCTAGCAGTGGGTTGGAATATGGGAGGAGTAACTTTAGAAGGAACTGAAGCAGATCAAAGTTAAATGCCTAAAACACGGCTGTTATCTCAGCAAAGAACTGCTAGTTCTGGAAGTTTTTTTCACAGAATGTGTAACATATCAGCAGCAAACACATTTGTGAGAGGCACTGCATGACAGTGAATTATATTTTTACTGAGGCCCTTCTTCTCTGTTTTTCCATTCTAAATGAATGGAACTGTAATCAGGGCCGGCCTTAGCTCAAACGGCGCCCTAGGCGAAGCACTGCTCTGGCGCCCCTTAAGCCCCACCCACACTGAACACAAGGAACACCCCTATTTGAGCCACGCCCACAGAAGGGTCACTCCCACAAAACACTCCAGTTCTTTCCATGTTTAAATGCATGAAAATCCAAGTCATACTGTAAGACATCTTGTAGTTTAGTTGACTGCAATTGAAGGCTGAATATCCTTAAACCTGGTTGATCTGTTGCTTGTGTAGTGTTCATCTGCAGTCATGAGACAGTATTAACTTTTTTTGCAATGTGCATTGATGTTTCATTGATGTTTGTGTAGAGGTTCTCATTTGGTCTAGTGTAGCAGCAACTCTACATTTTTACTATATAGCCTGATGTGCTTCATGCTCTTCACAGGTCAGCAATCAAGTCTACATACTTCAGACAGCTACATAGTGATGTGGTGGTGCCGCAGCTGTATGCTGACCCAGAGGCCATAAAGGAAAGCAGTGTTACTACAGTCAGTGATGTCTTGAACTTTGCATACAACTTAACACTAAGCAGATTTCAGAATTGTATTGGCAGTGTTTATCCATTATGGGTTGCAGATGGATATGGGACCTTTAAATTCAGTTTTAAACAGCAGTGTACTACTTTCAGCCATCATGTCAATGCAAGTAATTTGAAGACATATTTAAGGCGAGAGACATCGATAGTGTCAAATGATTTATTCCATTACTTGTCAAGTACATTTTTATATGCAATCTTTGACAGTAAAATTTTGCATTTGTACAAACTGTCAGGTCTGGTTGACCAATTTGAAAACAGGTTCAGTTGGCACAATTAATGCTAGAGACATTGAAATAGTCAGATTTTATTTCATTGCTGGCTACCAGACATTTACTTTATACAGTTCATAAATTGTCAGATGACTTTATTGCATTGCTCTCCCATTACATGTACAGTTCTATATGCATGTTTGACACTTGTAAACTGCCAGGTGCACTTGAATTGTTACTTCATGTGAAAGACATTGGAAATTGTCATTTAATTATTCCTTTGCTGGCTACCAGATGAACATTTCCAACTGCAGTCTTCAATAAAAAGTGTTTCACTTGTAGAAGCTGTCCAGTCTGCTTGATTTAAAACATTGGGTTTCAGTTGGCACAATTAATGTTAGACATTGAAATAGTCAGATTTTATTTAATTGCTGGCTCCTATACATTTCTATATGCAATATTTGACAGTTAAATGTTTAACTTGCAAAGTGTCAGGTCCACATGAGTAACTTCAAGACATTCATTTAGCTGGTTCAGTTCATGCTTGACATTGTAGTCCGGTTTTATTCCACTGCTGCCATTAGATGTACATTTCTATATGTACATGTTTCACAATGAAATGTGTGAGGTCCACGTGAATTGGCACCCTTCATGTCAACAATAGTCATTCAAGTATTCTTTGCTGGCTATTAGATGTACACTTCTAAATGCAGTGTTCAACAGTAAAAAGTGATTAACTTGTACAAACTGTCAGGTCCACTTAAGTTGAAGCCATTAGATTTCAGTTGGTGCACTTCATGTTAGACATCAAAATTTGTCACATTTTATCTGCTGCTATTCATGCATTTCTATATGCAATACTTCACAATTAATGTGTAACATGAACAAAAAAAAGTGTCTGGTCTGCTTGAGTAATTTTGAAAAGGTTAGGCATAGTTCATGTTAAAGACATTGAAATAGTCAGATTTTATTTAATTGCTGGCTACTACACATTTCTATTTAATGTGTGACTTAAAATGTTTAAATTGCCAAACTGTCAGGTACACTTGAATAATATGAAGACTCATTTAGCTGGTTCATGCTGACATTGTAATAGTTTGGTTTTATTCCCCTGCTGCCATTTGATGCACATTTCTATATGCAATGTTTCACAGTGAAATGTTACACTTGTACAAACTGTCATGTTTACTGCAGTCTTAGAGATTTCAGTTGGCACATTCCCTCTGAAATGTGATGTATCATTGTCTGGTAATTTATTAAAGACTGGCACTGACCCTATTGGCATTATACAACTACACCTTTAATTACACAATGAACAATGTCTACACAAGCCTAGCCATAACCAATTCCCTGAAACATTAGCAGATGCAAGAACAGGGTTTGACTTTGTTATAGCCATTCAGGTTTGCCAGTCACAGTAGTAGAGAAGTGCACAACTGACAGTACTCTGAGCTTCCCTACCAACTTTGCTGTACTGCTTCCCTACAGGAACTCTGGCATACTGCACAATTGTTATGCCTTACACTGTAAAATCTTGACTACAGGGTAAATCAGATGTGAAATCATGCATAATTTGCACACTATTCATTCCCTACCTAGCTACTTACTAAAGCTGCACTTATCGTGCCTTGCACTGAGCAAATCAATTATATCAGCATAGTCTATCTGGCAAGATATCTCATTAATTGAAATCATAGCCAAGCCCACAAGTCTATCTTGTCACATAGTACTTAAATACGTTAGTTGTAGTTTGGAGAAGCTTCTCTCCCCAGATGCAACTGTCATTAGCAGTGTCAACAAAATGTGCAGAGCTACCACTACCTGTGGGAATATCTCCACTAATACGTGCTTCATTACATTGACATCCAGCACTGATAATCCCTTTGGAGTAATGTGATAAAGTGTTTAATTCCTCATACAGCTGTACTACATCAATATCAGCAGATTCCAACTGGGTTAACAGACAGAATTGAAATATCTTCAGTAACTACCAAGAGTTCTTGTATGTTGTAGAGAAGCCAAAAGTAGCACTGAGCTGGACATTGAGTGAACCCGTCCTTCACAGATGACTGCATCAACATGAGTGTTGAGTTGACTTTATTCTGTTCAGGACTAAGTCATTTGGTTGATAAAAGCCTCCGCTTTCCTGGGTCTCACCTCATCTGCACCAGGAAACTGGAATTCTTCCTCCAGTGCTTCTGCTAGCTCAGTAGTAGTTACTTTTGCCATTTTGTACCTTGTGGCCCTGTATTATGTTAAAACACTTTTCAGTTCATCAAGCAGAATCACTGCTTGATCAAGTTGCATGGAAGAGCTTTGCAAATGTTTACTGACTTTTCCAACCTTCACTAATGCATCATACCAGACCACCAGTGCTATTAAAAACTTAGCACTTCTTGTACTAGCCATGCTGCTTCAGATATGCATTAGGATCTTTTGTAAGTTCTGCCACTGAAACCAAGGCATTGGAAAGTGCACCCACTTTAGGGTGCTTGACACTTTCTACCTTACACTTCCACCTGGTCTCACAAAGTGGCTTTACAGATAGACCTGACACATCACAAAATATTTTGTACCTCTGAAAAGTGTACATTCGTTGCAGATTACCAAAGAATGAAACATCTATTGAAGACTTTGCAGCATCACTAATTACAAGATTGAGATTGTGACAGCTCAAGGGTACAAAAAATGCATGTGGATTTAAAGACAAGATTCTTGAGACACCAGAATGTTTTCATTTCATATTAGAGCCAATATGTCATAACCCTGGCCTCTGCAGTTCTCTAGTGGAATTCCCAAACTTAAGTTCATGTAACATTGTCAGTGAGAAATCCACCAGTAGTCCCAGTAACCTGGAAGGACAAAAGGTACCCCTTTCCTTCCAGTTTCATTGCATTCAGCAAAATGGACAGCAACATGCAATGTTTCACAGTGACATGTTACACTTGTATTGTCATGTCTGCATGAGGCAACTAGTGTTCGGTTGGCACAGTTCACTGTATACTGCAACTGGCAGATAGACTGGCAATGACCCTACTGCCATTATGCAACCACACCTTCCATTATGCATGCAGAAACATTAGCAGACAGAAGAATAGGGTTCAACTTTGTCCTAGCAATTCAAGTAAGCCAGTTACAGTAGTACAGAATAGTGCCTAGTTGACAGTACTTTGTGCTGCTGCCCTACAGGAACTCTGGCATTGAAAAGTATTGTTATGCCTTCCGCTGTAGGATCAGACTACAGAGTACATCAGATGTGAAATCATACATACTTTGCACACTGTTCAGTCCCTACCTAGCTACTTACAAAAGCTGCACTTTTCATGCCTTGTAATCAGTTATATCAGCATATAACATCTGGCAAGAGCAGTTATTAATTCAGATCATAGCCAATCCCACAGGTTTACCTTGTAACATAGTACTTGTTTGGAGAAACTTCACTCCCCAGATGCAACTGTCACATGCAGTGTCAACAAAATGTGCAGCGCTACCTCTAGTAAGAGACAAATACACGATTACATTAAGGACATCAAGCACTGACATTACTCCAAAGGGATTATCAGTGTTTAATTCCTCATACAGCTGTACTGCATCAATATCAGCAAATGCAAAGTGGGTTAACAGACAATTGAAATATCTTCAGTAACTACCAAGAGTTCCTGTGTGTTGAGGAAGCCAAAAGTAGCACTGTGAGCTGTAAGCGGAGTGAACCAGTCCTTCTCAAATGACAGTGCAACAACAAGAGTGTTAAAAGTTGACTTTAACACTTATTGTACTGCTCAGCAATGCTGCTTCAGAAATGCTTTAGGATCCTTGCCTTTTGTAAGTTTTGCCACTGAAACCAAGGCATTGCAAAGTGCACCCACTTCAGATCACACTGCTTTGACACTTTCTCCTTACACTTCAACCTGGTCCAAGTGGCTTTACAGTTAGACCCAACGCATGCCAAAATAGTTTGTACTAGAGTTAGAATGTAAACAGTGTACATTCATTGCAGATTACCAAAGAATGAAACAGCATCTACTGAAAAGTTAGTTTGCATCAGCAATTACTAGATTGTGATTGTGTGATAGCCAGAGGGTGCAAGAAATGCATGTGGATGTAAATAAAATTCTTGCCTGAACAGTTTCCTTTCATGTTAACAGCCATTGTCATAACCCTGGCCACTGCAGTTGTGGAACTCTCGAACTTTAGTTCATTTACCACAAGGTCACTGAGAAAGCCAGCAGCAGTCTCAGTAGCCTGGAGGAAGGATAAAAGTACACATTTCCTTCCACAGTTTCATTGCATTCAGCAATACAGTCTGACATTTCTAGATGCAATGTTTCAGTGAAATGTTACACTTGTTCAGACTGTCATTTATACTTGAGTCACTTAAAAACAGTAGGCTTGAGTCACTTAACAGTAGGCTTGTTGTCACAATGTTAAATATACTGTACCAGTCAGATAATTGATCAAAGACTGGCAATGATCCTATTGGCAGTAGACAACTATACCTTCAGTACACATGCAAGAACATGTGCAGTTGGCTTCGCTATACCCATTCAGGTATGTTACAATATAGAAGTGCATAGCTGGCCATACTTGATGCTTACCTGCCAACTCCACTGTAGTGCTTCTCTACAGGAACTTGCATACTACAGAACTATTGTGCCTTCCGCTTACAACTGTTGTAAAGTCATACAAAATTTGCACAGTTAGATTCATACCTAGCTACTTTCTAAAACCGCACTTTTCTTGCCTTGCACTGAGCAAATCTATCAATTATATCAGCAGAGTCTATCTGGCAAGATATTTCATTATTAATAGAAATCATAGCCAAGCCCACAAGTCTATCCTGTAGCATAGTACTCTTAAGTATGTTTTAATTAGTTTGAGTTTGGAGAAGCTCCTCTCCCCAGATGCAACTGTCACTGGCAGAGTCAACAAAATGCGTAGAGCTACCACTACCTGTGGGAATATCTCTACTAACCCCCACTTTTTCATTACATTAAGGACATCCAGTGCTGATAATCCCTTTGGAATAATGTGGCAAAGGGTTTTCAATTCCTCATACAGCTCTACTGCATCGATATCAGCAGAGTCGTTGTGCGTTAAAAGATTCTGCAAGTCTTTACAGAGCTGCAATAGCTCATCATCAGAAACATTACAGAGGTCTTGTATGTTGTAGAGGAAGCCAAAAGTAGCACTATGAGCTGCAAGTTGAGTGAACCTGTCCTGCACAGATGACAGTGCAACATCAACAAGAGAGTTGAAAAAGTTGACTTTAAAATTTTGTTCAGGATTAATTAGACACTCATCATCAGCTTCATAACCAAAAAGCTTCCTCTTTTTCCTGGGTCTCACCTCATCGGCATCAGGAAACTTGAGTTCTACCTCCAGTTCTTCAGCTAGCTCAGTAGCAGTCACTTTTGACTTTTCGTACCCTGTGGCCCTGAATTCTGTTAAAAACCTTTTCAGTTCTTCAAGCAGAATCACTGCTTGATCAATTTGCATGGCTGAGCTTTGTAAAAGTTTACTGACTTGTCCAACCTTTACTAATACATCATACCAGACTACCAGCGCTATTAAAAACTTAGCACTTTTCATTGTACTGCTCAGTGATGCTGCTTCTGAATATGCCTTAGGATCCTTCCCTTTTGTAACTTCTGCCACTGAAACTAAGGCATCATAAACTGCACCCACTTGGTATCTCACTGCTTTCACACTTTCTACCCTACACTCCCACCTGGTCTCACACAGTGGCTTTACAGTTAGGCCTGACACATTATCCCTAAATATTTTGTACCTCTGAGTAGAGGATGTAAACAGAGTGTACATTCGTTGCAGATTACCAAAGAATGAAACAGCATCTAATAAAGACTTTGCAGCATCACCAATTACTAGATTGAGATTATGACAGCCACAGGGTACAAAAAATGCACGTGGATTTAAGGCCAAGATTCTAGCCTGAACACCCGAATGTTTCCCCTTCATATTAGAGCCATTGTCATAACCCTGGCCTCTGCAGTTTTCGAGGGGAACTCCCAAACTTTTGAGTTCATTTAATACAATGTCAGTCAGAAAACCACCAGCAGTCTCAGTAACCTGGAGGAAGGACAAGAAGTACTCCTTAACTTCCACACTTTCATTGCATTCAGCAATACGGACAGTCAGTGACATCTGTTCCTGATGACTGCAGTCAGGAGTGCAATCCAATATAATGGAATAGTACTTTGCATTGGTTATCTTTTGCAAAATAGTGTCTCTGACAGTAGGGTTACCACCTGTCCCACTTTGCGAGGGACAGTCCCTCTTTGGGCAGTTGTGTCCTGCAAAAAAAAATCAAAAAATGGCAAATGTCCTGACATTTTGGGACAAAAATATTTCTAAGTTTTCTTTAATAGTTGCATAAAACAGTTATTTTTTTATCTGAAATGCCTAAATGTTATATGAAATAGCACAAGCAACTCAAATGCTACAAGAATAAGCTTTTATTTTGGCAAAAAAGTGAAGTTATATATTTTGTCCTGCAAAATCGGACATTTCTACAAAAAATGTCCCACTTTTGGTATTTGAAAAGGTGGCAACCCTATCTGACAGACTTAGACATTAACATTATCAACTCATTCTGAATGGTTTTCCCCAAGTAGTGATCATGGATCTCGGCATTGCTGATACGACGAAGATGCTCTTGTATTACTGGATCAAACTTGCCCAACAGCTGTACCAACCCGAGGAAGTTGCCATTACCACTTGTAAAGAGTCTATCCTCACTACCCCTGAATGCCAAGTTATGTTGGGACAAGTACTGACAGATTGCAAGCAGTCTTTCCAGAACATTTCTCCAGTATTTTCTCTCAGACTTAATCATGTTCTCACGGTGGTGATCAATGGTGGAGCTATTCTTAAGCCTCAAGTGCAAGTCACTCCACTTAGCAGCAGCTTCTTTATGTTTCACTGACCATTCGTGTTTTATAAGCTTTTGTCCCAAATTTTTCCAGTCACATGTTCCTGTACTAGACAGGGCAACTAAATGAGTACTGCTGAAGAGTTTGCAACAAAAACAAAATGCTAAGTCACTACTTTCGGAATACACCAACCAAGACCTTCTGACTGTCTCACCATTTGTAAGTCTTTTATTACAAATGATGGGATTAAATCTTCTATGGTGATCATCATAGGGGAAACTGTGATTCATTATCTGAACAGGCCCTGCAGCACTTAACAGACAGCGAACTTTATCATCCATGGGATCTGGCCATTTACCAGGGTCACTATTGACTTCTTTGTGTGTTACTGGATCTCCTTCCTTATTTTCCTCCTCACATACATCTACTTCTTGGTCAGATACATGACTTGCTCCTAGCTCTGAACACACAGGAATAGAGTCAATGGATGCCCCAGACACTGACTGTGCTCCACACTCTCTGTTACACTCAGCATTACCACCTGCAAGGTCAGAGCCATTATCGCACACCTCTGACTCAGATTCATTATCTGTACATCCAGTACCAGTATTCTCAACATCTACCATACAGCGAGCATCGCTGGGACTTTGGCAGGAACTTTCACTTTCACCTGGTCTGGAAGGACTGCTTGGCACCTCAGGGAAATCTGCCTCTTGAAGCATTTCACTGTCTTGCCACTGACTGCTGTCTAATGTCTGATTAGACTGCATAAATCGCATCATTGAAGCACGTAAACTAGCCACTTGCAATTCTCTCTGAGCCTTTCTTTTTCTATTTGCTGCACCAGAAAGCTTCTTTGGACCTTTTCCAGGCTGTCTGTTAAAAAATAAATTTTGGAAATTCAGATGTTAGGAATGGAAATTGCAGTGTTCATAAACTCCCTCAATTCTTAGATCTGCCTACCCACCCAAGTCTTGCAATTCACCGAACTAGGCCTTGCAACTACAAATGGTTATATAACGAAGTACGTGTATTAGAGCCAAGTTTATACTACACAAAATTAGAAAACAGCAGAACAGTGTACAGGCTTATCAAGTGCTGCCACTAGACAGCCAATTCAAATCAAATCAAGAATCAATCTGGAACCAGAGCTTGCATACATTGAGCACATTTACCCCCCTATCTCATCCTATCCATTTACTTGTAAACATTCCAAATGCTATTACTGTACTGGTTCATAAAGTGATGTGGCTCATTTTTCATCTAATTTACTGTCCACACAGATCGTGCCTACAATGTAAGGCATCAGGAATGCTATTCAGTTGTCATGGAAGTGTTTACAGATTCACAGATGCAGAGGAGGCGGTATTCATTGCAGAGGAGGCAGTATTCATTGCAGAGGAGGCAGTATTCATTGCAGAGGAGGCAGTATTCATTGGAGCACTTGAAGCTTCGGAATATTTCAACACTGGGTTCCTATCACGTTCAAGGTTACCAGTTTCCCAAAGATCTATGAAGGACGAAACATTAGTGTAAACATACTGTATGGTACAAAAAAGAAAAAAGCCGACACCATTGATGCACCCCACACACGATCCTAAGTCAGTTATACAAGTCCACCGGAGAACCTCCCTATAATATGACTGTCACTGCCAGTACAACATCTCCTTGAGATATCACAGCACAATAGTCTGTTCCTTAGATAGGACCTATGAGACAGCCACACTTTCTTATTTCAGTTGTACTACAAAATATTTATATATAAACCAACACCTGAATTACTATGTTAAATCATATTACCATTCTACATTCAATGTACATTTTTGTAATGAGATCAGTGTACTGCAAACAGTAAATAAATTCACATTTTTGATGCATTTCTAAGTCACACTGAAGAAGTAGAAATAAACCCACACCATGTTTACAAAGTTCACTGCTATTGTACATAGAGTCTCCATCACTCCCACTCTGCTATTCCTCAACTATGGCAAGAATGCCAAGTAAATTCAATTTCTTCCTACATGTTTTAATCAATAGGCATTTTGAACTTCCAGCAGCATGTGATACAAAACGTAGCACCACCAAATACCTTTTCAGGTAACTGCACTGATGAACTGCCTAGACATTTTCAAAAGGAAAATCACAGCTAAATAGCCAGGCACTGCGGTATATAAACATTGCACAGTTACTCTACGTTTACAATTAGTATTCTGACAGCAGCCAAGTAACTTGTTAACTCATTTCTGAGCGTTAGCAACTCAAACTAAAAATGCAGCAGTACGAGACTCAAACCATACATACTAAAAATCTGCACTGTAACTATGGTACTAGAAGTAACAATTTGCATTCAAATGCAGTTGAGAGAGTTAAGAAACTAACAAGTTCCAGTGCATGCATGCTCACTCAAGCTTTGTTTCCAGTGCACCCACATAGTGACATTTATTTTGCCACTGCTCATTAAATAACATTTCACGCTAAAGAAACCCAAACGTGTACAGCTGCATTGCCCAACAGTAAAAAGCGGTGCAAGAGTTATAGCCTTTGACAAAATCAGAAAGCAAAGCCACAAATATGCATTCAAAAAACTGCACTAGCAATGCTTATGCTGCTATTAAATATGCTTTAACATACTATTTATCTGCAGTAAAACAATCAAGTACATCACAAAAATCAAAGCAGAAATCTGTTCAGTCAAGACATGACTACTGTGGTTAAACAATGGGTGAAATGAAATTAAAAAGCTAATTTCATAAAACATTCTAATAGTTCTATTTCACTCACAGTCCTTGTACCATGCAAAAAAAGAGCTTGATCACCATCTGATATGAAGTAAATGTTATAGTAGCTTGTGTTACAACATTAGAAGAATCCCAACCAATATTTACAGTCACAACAGAAATTCAGAAAGAATATAGTATTCACCAAGGTAAAACTGCCACTTTTAAAACAAACTGAAGCACACGCATGCAATATAAAGTGGGTAACTACATACAAATTCATGTTGGTACTCTGGTCCACTTAGCATATGATCCTATCTGATCCTCTTTCTGAAATGAAGTCAGAAATAAAACCAGACTTAAGGGGCACCTTAGAAAAAAATGTATACTGATCAGACCTCTCAACCAATTGGGGACAAATTTCAACAGAATCAGGGGCAAGTCAAGGAAAAATCAGGGACACTTAAAATATTAGTGCTATTAACTTGAAACATTGACAGAATCAGAGCATATGAATTAATACACATTTTCTGAAGTAAAAGTAGTTTATAACTCTTAATTATTGTCATTATTAATTAAGTGTAATTCACCAACTTTCCTCCAAAAGTCACTAGTTTTAGGAGGGATTAAGAGGGACAGGGTTAAAATTTGAGTCAAAATCAGGGACATCCCTGAAAATCAGGGACAGTTGAGAGGTATGAGAGTGATCCGATCAGGACTCATTCTGAACTAAGATTAGTAATAAACAGAAGTCAGCCTAACCTCTAAAAAGCATCTACCCTAACCTCTAAAGTTGACTATAGTCACTTGATACCATAACTTCTGGAACTGACTAAATCTGTATGACACAAATTAATAAGCTGTCATGATGAAAACTTGTCAGTTCTCATACTATTATCTTGGATTTCCCATCATCAAAGAGACTACAAGATAAAGGCTGGGTGCTCCTGATATGGTTTTGCATCTTGCACAGCACTGTCCATGAATGGTCATAAACCAAAACATTACCTGAACAGTCTAAGAACATGCAAAAACACCTGCAAACATAACCCAGAGAGACACACCAATTAACAATTACAAAGTGCTTCCCTGGCCCCTGCTTTAAGATTAGCACACAATTACAAAGTGCTTCCCTGGCCCCTGCTTCTTTCAATCACAGCGTTACAAAGTGCTTCCCTGCTTCTTTCACACACAATTACAAAGTGCATTCAAATACAGTTGAGAGAGTTAAGAAACTAACAAGTTCCAGTGCACGCATGCTCACTCAAGCTTTGTTTCCAGTGCACCCACATAGTGACATTTATTTTGCCACTGCTCATTAAATAACATTTCACGCTAAAGAAACTCAAACGTGTACAGCTGCATTGCCCAACAGTAAAAAGCTGTGCAAGAGTTATAGCTTTTGACAAAATCAGAAAGCAAAACCACCACAAATATGCATTCAAAAAACTGCACTAGCAATGCTTATGCTGCTATTAAATAAACATACTATTTATCTGCAGTAAAACAATCAGTACTCACAAAAATCAAAGCAGAAATAAAAAGTAGTTGAATCAGGCCAAGTAAGAATATGGGTCTGTGGAAGAACTGAATAGAAGCAGTAGGGACAGTACAGCCCAGCACCCCTTTGCTTGCCACCGGAGTGCAGAAGAGCAATAGCAGGGATAAAACTAACTATTTTACCAACTGAGACATATACAAGTACTACGTTTAAAATTGCCACAGCAGTGTGCAGGACTGAAGCCCTTCAGCTATGTTTGGCTTTTCTGTGTCTATGAGGGAGGTGAGCAGCAGGAGTACAACCTCTGTAAGTAGGCTTGCTGTGGGGGAAAAAAAGGGGGGAGACCGGGATAAAAGTTAAAAGGTTGACGTTTAGGTATACAGGGTATAGAGAGAGGCAGATAGAAAGCAATGTTACAGTAATAGTCCAAGTTCTACAATCGGCTGTAAGGCTATAAGAACAGTAAATCACTTCCCAGATACAGCAGATTGGGACAAGAACCAGATTGGAGTAACAAAACTGCTCTGTGTAGCCTTTAAGCATCCACTTTAGAGAGCATAACATTTATCACCGAGCATTGTTTATGCAGATAGAAACACAGCACATGGACAATACGCTCGGTTTGATTTGTAGCATACAATAAAATGGTTTATGAGTAGCAGTATAACAGTGAAGTAAAACACTGAAAGCGGATTTCAGGGCAACTCATTAAAGTTAAGGACACATACAATGAATCTATTCTCCTAATTACACCTAGAAACTTATTTCTCAAAGTACAGCTTTAAATAATGCAGAGGTATGGAATAAGTAGGGACAGTACAGGTCAGTACACCTCTGCTTGCCACCGGAGTGCAAGAAAGCAATAGCAGGAATAAAACTAACTATTCTACTAATTGAGACACATTCAGGTACTATGTTTAAAACTGCCGCAGCAGTGTGCAGGACAGAAGCCAGTCAGCTATGTTCAGCTTTTCCATGTCTCTGGGGAAGCCGAACAGCAGGGATACAAATACAGTATTTACAAGCAGAACACGCAGTACTTGCAAGCAGAACACGTTTTTGTTATGATTTAGGGCCTGTAAAAAACCACCACTCAAATCAAACGTTCAGGGCTGTTTCAGCTGAGCAAAGTGCAGAATTAGCTATGTATGCATTCCCTGGTTACTCTAAAACTCTTACACGCTAGCTTGGCACGTCCTGATTCAGTGGCAATTCTGCAATTATATATGCATCCCCACATTACACGTACACGGGACCTCATGTTTGACATAAGGCAATACAATCAATTATTTAAAATCAAGTACAATTTCCAGAGTATAAAGTTGTAAAAAAGCACTGTTGCGTAGCTTGATCAGTACGACCATGGCTCAAATAAAAAACACTACCATTAAACTACACATACACCTGACTAAGTAGGGCCATCGCAACACCGCTTCAGTAAAAAAATGCAGGTTGATGAGGAGTTCACTATGGTTACTTTTACAACTTGGGGCTGCTAACGTAATTAACATAAAATTAAATAACTGCAGTAGCTCTAGTATTGCGCGCACACTTTTTAAAAAAAGGCTAGTAATGGTGCTGGTACTGAGACTGATTCTAGCATCTTTTGTTTTAAAACAATTTTCAAAAACATCCTCATTCTAGACAGACTCAGTTGACCTTTCTTAAATGAACTTAATTAAGAATTCAGCAGTTCAGAAACTTTGCAAAGGTACATTTAATACTAGTAACTTTTTTTGGCAAAAACAGCACACGCTTTCATTTCTAGGCACTTCGAGTCCTAGAAAACAAGGGCATGTGGATCTCAGGCAGACTATGCTTAGAACATGCTCTGATCCACTGCCCAGACTACAATCTCGCTCCTTCTCAACTTTTTTGTTTTTCTCCCTACATTTGCGCCTGGAGTTTACAGGTCTCTCTCGCTTGGGAGGGTAGTAGCGGCTTGTTAGTGCATAAACTTGGGGGAACTCGGTCGGGTTGTATCCTGCTAAAATATTCAGCTGAGCGGCAATGTGATCTCTGTAAGTAGGCTTGACTCAACAAATTTAAAAACTCTTACCTAAGAAGTTCAAATAAAAAACACCAAAAAGTTTTAAACACACTCCATCTTGTAGAGTACAGTACCCAACGCCACGTGGAAGAACGACGCTAACTCTCACGTCCAGATTCCAAGAACTGCAATCGCCTAGCCAATAGGTGCACCCGATTCTCAATGAAGGAAGGAACAAGGCGAAGGTAGCTCTTTTTATATGCTCATTGCTCAATCATGGCTTAGTGGCCGTGATGTCAGTGGTGCGAAATCATCACTGATAGGCCGATTTGAATAATGCGGCCACACACATCACATTGCTATACTTAGGGTGGGGCCAGGGGCTGTCTGCGCTACTGTGGATAGGAATTTGGAATTGGAAAACAAGTTCATGCTTAAGTTGAAGTGGGGGAGGGCGCATTTCTAGCCTACATGGGCGGCGCGGCGGTCACTGACAATTGATAAAAAAATGTACTTGTTTTTTCAGCTTTCCCGGTTACTAGCGTTTCACATCAGAATTGCACCCTTTTGAAGCCGGCCTGTACGGCGCCCTAGGCGGTCGCCTAGTTCGCCTATGCCTAAGGCTGTCCCTGACTGTAATGTAACAGCCAAGCTATGGACACTGTTATCTCAGATACAGTGGACTTGCAGTGTATTATGGGAAAGATTTTTCTTTAGAAGAATATAAACTCTCATTGGGATGTCTGCCCCCAGGAGGGCAGTCAGGGGTACAAGCAAAATAAAATTAGTAGTGACTGCTTATGCCTGGTACATAAGGGTTTGCAATGAGCCAAACTTAAGGAAATTAAAAATTATATATCTCTTTAAACTATTTTCCCCATAGTGGTCCTTTAAGTTAACAGAGACTGGTGTGTCACTCTGAAAGCATTCCTCTCATTTTCCTTGTGTTACATTAAAAGGGAATGACTAGGAGATTGTTTCATAATGGTGACTACTTCACAGTTTAAAACAAGTCTTGAGACTCCTTGTGGTAAGTTAAATATTCAGTTTGAGTGAAAATTGCAACAACATTCTAAAGCAATGTGATGCTGTAAATTTGAGAAAACATTTAAAAAAGTCACAAATGTTCACAGCCATTTCCTGTACGTTAGTAAATGGCAAATCACATAGACAACCATAGCAAACTATGTTTAAGTTGGTTTTGCCCAGAACAGCAATTAATAACAGCATTAATAAACTCTTTTTGCTAGTTAAATTAATAAATATTGTGTTAGTAATACATTTAGTGTGCTAAATAACATATATTATTCAGAAAAGTGCTTTTTGAGACACTGAAATAAATAAATCAGTAATCATGCTGTTAGAATGCCAGACAGTCCTAATATGAAGTAAAAAAATCAGGATAAGTAATTTATGATGAGTTACATAACTATTATATTTTTAAACTACTATTATACAACCTCCCCCAACCATTAATAGTCAAAAACGTGCACGCTGATCGGTCAGCGTGCACGTTGTAAATCAGAGTTATAGTAATGGAAAAAGGTCCGGTCGCCCGGACTTTTTCCATTACGAGTTTAACAAAGCGAGACAGCTTTAAAAAAAGCAACGGAGATTCTCAGTTGCTTTTTTTAAAGCTGTCTCGCTATGTTAAACAACTTTAACATAGCGAGACAGTTTGTAAAAAGCAACGGAGATCTTGCTTTCTCCGTTGCTTTTTTCAAAACTGTCTTGCTATGTTAAATGGGTTTAACATACCGAGTCAGCTTTAAAAAAAGCAACGGAGATTCTCCGTTGCTTTTTTTTAAAGCTGTCTCGCTATGTCAAACCCATTTAACATAGCGAAAACAGTTTGTAAAAAGCAATGGAGATCTTACTTTCTCCATTGCTTTTGCCCACAGTTTTGATGTACTGCGTTGGCATACGCATGCGCAGTACATCAGAACTGCCGCAGAATACCAGACAGCTGCGGAAGGGCAGCAAGGAGGCATTATACAATGCCATTATTTAAGAAAAGTAATAATTTTTTTTTTTAAATAATGTAATTGTATAATAGCAATAACCCACTTCTGGGTGTGGGTAATGCTGGATTTACCCACGGTTGGTTTTGTTTGTCCACTGGCCAGCCCTCGTGACCAAACCACGCCAACCGTGGGTAAATCCAGCATTACCCACACCCAGGCATGGGTTATTGCTATATTATAGCTTGTAGTAGCTTATTCACTCTCTTTAAATGTTAAAAACAGTTAGTGACTGTAGTGTGAGAATTTGCATGGTGTGTAGCTGCATGACATCTGTGAAAAATTTTGTAAGTTAAAGAAAAAAAAAAAAAAGATTTTACCTATCAGTAGAAGCTTTACAATATTTACTACTAGATGTGGATGAAGTGTCAGTTTTTGTCTTCTTTTTTTTTTTTTGAGTCTGTCCAAGAGGTTTTCTCCAATGATCTCTTTAATGAAGAGAAGGAAATGTCCATGTCTTCAGGGATAGTGATTATGTTGTTTTTGGTATAAGTAGATGCCTCTGCAAGACTATTAAATGTTCTTGTTCTATTAAACAGATGCATTTTTATTCTTGCAAGATACAAGATTTGTGGTTTGATTATTATTTTTATTTAGTAGCTTTACAAAAGGTCAACATTTTTCCTCATTTCCAGTACTCTTGCAGAATAATCATTGTCAATTTTAATAAAGCTTTGGTTATATTTTAATGAAGCTTTCTGCCAAGCTGTTTTTAGTATAAGGTCTTTATCTATTTATTAGAGAGGGATTTTATAATAATTGACCTTGGTGCTGTAGAAGAGGAAGCTGAAGCTGGCTTACCTAGTGCTCTATGGGCTCTTACAATTCCATATGAAAGCCCTTCTTGTAAGCCCAGTATTTCAGGAATCCAGGAGTTCAAAAAGGTAATAATATAAGTTCCTTCTATTTTCTCAGGGAGACTGAAAATTCTTATAGTGCACCTTCTTTCTTGGTTCTCGAGATCATCAAGTTTATTTATTAAGCCGGTGTTTTGTTTAAGCAGAAAGTCAGTATGTTGCTCATCTTCTTTAAGCCTCCCATCCATATCAGTTACTGCAAATTCCATGTCAGGGATTTTACTTTGGTGCTGCTTTAAGAGTACCTTGAAAACTTCTGTCTTCT
Source organism: Protopterus annectens (assembly GCF_019279795.1). Classification (NCBI taxonomy): domain Eukaryota; kingdom Metazoa; phylum Chordata; order Ceratodontiformes; family Protopteridae; genus Protopterus; species Protopterus annectens. The sequence goes on along the minus strand of NC_056728.1, from coordinate 240,210,206 downwards.
TCTGGTTGTTCCCTTGAAGATTTTCTAGGTTTTGTAGGAAGTTATCTATTTTCACAGATAATGTCTGTAGAGCTGAACATTTGTATCTCCTTCCTCAGTGCTGACTCCATTTGAGAGTATTTGGTGCTGTTCATTTTGTTTCTAATATGTTTCAGGTAATTTGACAGGAATTTCTTCAAAATAATTTTCCACAGTTGTTACAAGTGAAGTGCAAAGTATTATTGACAAGATTTTATAATGTTTAGTTGATATTGTTGACTGAATTCCTGATGAAATACATTTACAGAGCTCTGAAATTAAGCTGCCTTCAGTAGGCCATCTTGGCTCCCCCCCCATATTCAGTAGTTGTGTCATGTATTTTTTCTTTCTACTGGCAGATATATATTCTTAAATGACCGATTTGTAGCATTGTAATAAACAACACAAACATTATATAATATTTCCATGATTTGTCAGGTTAATAATATATCTATCTAACTAAATTCACTATCCCCGGGATTCATGAACCTTGCGCCAGGCGCCAGCATAGCGTCGGCGTTATAAAGCCAAATATGGCCACCGAGCGATTCAGGTATGAAGCAATCCCATGTGCACTACCGGCGTGCGCCGGACCTGCGCCGCCCGGCGAGGTATGCTAATCACACTGTGTGCGGTATTGCACCATGCAAATGAAGGCAAATAGCGATTCACGGCGGGGCATGCGTGGCGTAGACGGCAATGTAAACCAAAAAAAATGGTTTACATTTACCCAAACTTGACCAAGGAGTAACGGAAGGCTGTCAACGTCAGGTATCATACAGGTGCAATATGCCAAAGGAGAAAGGCACCGAGAATGTCCAAAGAAAACATGCACAAACTGTAAATAATGACAAAAATGTCATGTACATAGAAACCACAGCAGAACCCCCGGATATGTGTACAGAAGGTGCAAAGCAATGAAATAATATGACAATGTCCTAAAAGAGCTGTATAATACACAGCAGCTGTACAGCCACCACACACCATAGTATGTATGGAAAGCCCAACCCCAGCGCAAGGGTTGTCAAGGAGTGGTGGCAGTGTTCGAGGCCGTAACCATGTATTAGCAGTCAATGCCATGCAAATGAGGCAGATAATAGTGAATCGCAAAGCTGGCGCCGGTGTAAGGATGGAGCAAACGGCGCAGCGGTACTACACCGAGGAGTGGCCTACACGAGATACATGTCAATCGCAGAGGGGTGTGCCACAGTAGGAGGAAGCATATTGGAGGCCAGCAAACCTGGGCTGTACAATGCATATCACAGCAGCAGGACCGGCGTGAGGAAATAGATGCGCTGAGAGTACATAATGCGCGCACAGATGCATGTGCACGAGGATGACTATGTTCCCCAACACAGTCATGTGACGGCCTCCCCGTCAACAGCCACGGATATAGGAAGGTAATGCGGAGAATATGAGGAAATGCGGAAGCAGTGTAATTGGAGCCGTAATGAGCAATCAACACCAATTAATCCAGGAAGGGCAAACGGCGGCAGCCGACAACTCTGTATGCAGACTCCTGCATAACGGGAAAGGGGAGGCATATGAATGCAAAGATAGTAGGGGATGTAGTAGAAATGCAAAGAACAAAGAACCGAAATAGCATAGCCAAGTACAGAGGTAGCATAACTGCGGCTGCAGATAAAATGCATCATATGCCATGTGCCTGCAGGATGCAGTAATGTAAGATGCAAAGCTAAGCCAATGCAGGCAACTGTAATGCAACACTAAAGGCAATACCGTTGCAGTTGCAACCGTAAAACACCGAAAATAATCCATGGATACGGCTGCACAGACACACCCAATGACATCACCGGGTATACAGCACAACAGTATAAAGTGTGAATGCACACAACACACAGCGATTTCCCAAACGCCGCACCGTAGGGTGTAAACACATGGGGAACTTTTAATATGTATATGGTGGGTGCCGCCGTGGCCGTGATGCATAGGTATGTGGCAAAGACAGACGGAGTTGCGGAGGGCGGTGCCGACAACTACCGTAGGCCTCACAGGAGAAGGAGAGTGTTCAGACCAAGGGTGACCTACCAGGGGCTGCAAGACCTGGAGATAGTAGAGCTACAGGGTGGACAGGGACACGCTACAGCAAATAGTGGAGCTGTGCCGCCACGCCTGAGAACAAGAGACAACAGAGGGGAGCCCATCCCAGTGGACACAAAGGTATGTGTGAGCTTGCGAATACTGGCTACAGGTACCTTTCAAAGGCCAACCGTGGATATAATGGGTATCTCACAGGCATCAGCATCTAGGGTACTACACCAGTTCCTGGATGCCATGTTACGACATGCCCATGAGTATATAAACTTCCCCAGATCTCAGGAGGTGTTGGCTAGCAATATGCGCCGCTTCCACCGTGTGGCACAATACCCGGAGGTACTGGGTGCGATCGACTGTACGCACATAGAAATCAAGTCACCACCCGGGGAGCAGGGTACACGCTACATAAACCGCAAGGGATACCCCTCCATCAATTGCCAGGTCGTGTGCAATGCGCAGGGCATTATCATGGATGTGTGTGCTGGCAGCCCTGGAAGCTTCCACGACTCCCATATCTGGCATGCCTCACAGCTGTATCAGGTATTCGCCAGGGGGGACATCACACAAGGTCACCTTGTGGGGGATGCTGGCTATGCACTGGAGCCGTGGCTGATGACACCCATCAGAAATGCACACACACACATGCAAGAACGCCATAATGAGGCACACGCACAAACCAGAATAATCATAGAGCGTGTGTTTGGGATTTTGAAATCACGGTTCCGGTGCTTGGATACATCGGTGGAGCCTTGCAGTACTCTCCAGGCACATGTGCCCACATATTCATAGTATGTTGTATGCTACACAATATGATTCTGCGGAAACAGCTGCTGCAGGGACATAATGGTGTAGGGCCACCAAGCCCGCCACAACTGCCAAGGCAAGCACAGGCACAGGGCGTTCAGCGCCATGAACACGCTGTGCCAGCCCCAGTAGGTAGACGGAGGCGTACCCAATATGCCTATGCCCTGGCAAAGAGGGAACGCATAGCACATACTTTGACAGTGTAGGCCACATGGACTGACACCTCCTTACCTGCACACACAGTGAAATGGACGCCACACAAACATGTCCGCCCGTAATGTGTACCGTATGGCCGGACCTATGTGTGACTCCAACAAAGGCACCGCCCAAACACTGCATACCCAATAGCCAGCAGAGCATGGAATGCCAACACCTCACCGCACGCCGGTTCCACAGCACACGGCGTAGCCGTATGCTGCCACTATCGCCGCAAGTCGACCACATATGTACTTATGTGCATACACAGATACGGAAATAGATATCAGTACACATGTAGAAATATATGTACGCATACGCAGATATAAAGTACAACAGGGTAATATGGAACCCAGGGATGCAAGTTCACAGATAAGTAAGACGCGAAATCTCCACATAGTAAACATAGTGACCGACAACCCGATCATCTGGGAGGGTCGGCAGAGCAGGTAACGCCAGCCATGGAAATGTCAACCTGCATCAATATATATCCGCGTGTCTGGATGATCAGCAGTCCACGGTACAGTAACGGATATGTGCGGTCATATCCATAGGATATGAGTGCGTAGATACACGCCGCCGGCGATGTGGCCAACGTAGGTATTGTGTTCAACCGTCGGTGCGAAAGCGGCAAGCATACCAGTGAAGTGTACGTCATTATGAGGAACGTACCTCATTTGGGGTGTAAAACAGTTCATGTCCCTCACAGTTCCACAAAGTTCCACATTGAAAATGTCTGTCAAACATCCATTGTTAGGAATGTATTTAAATGACATCCTGGTAAATAGAAATGGATCATAGTAATTCATTAAAGGTTCTTCACTGTAAGTAAATCAGCATATTCTAATCATCCTATGACCTACTTAGCTGAAGTTGTTACTATGCCATTACTATGTGTTCCACATTATGCCCATTTGTTCCACATTACTAATGTGTGTGTTCCTCATTTTGGAAATAGAAGGTTGAGAGCCATGGCGGCAATATGTGTATGTGTGAGGTGAGGTTGTCGTGTGTTCCGCTGTGTGTGTGTAATGTGTGTGCCACTGTAAAATGTGTATGTAGATGACATGTCACAGGCGGACTGTAATAACATGCGTAGGCATACAGTACAGGAACTATAGGCGATGTACAGCAGTACCCACAAAGTAGTACTGACATCTCCTCAGTGGCTATGCACGTGGCGACGTAAAACGATGCAAAGCGGAAATGTCCCAGAATGTACCACAGGGCCATAGCCAACAGGAGATGCAAAGGACGATGTACAAACCATGTCCGTATGTATGGCGTCCATAAGGTAGACTCAACACGACGCCGCAACGCGTTACACAGCATCAGGCATGTACGGCGAAAATACGACTGTGCTAACCCGGCACCGATCGTGAACACTTACGGTCCCGTAAATACCGCTGTGTGTTCCATGACCGTTAAGTAAGCAAGCGGCACACGAATAGGAGGCTACCGGTAGCATACAGGCCGTCCCAAGTATAGGACCACAATCACCGTAACTATCAGTGACAAAATGCCAATGGATAGTAGGCACGGACGAACATCCGCAGATATATAACCGATGTGAAGGAGGAATACGTGCAGGAAGCACAAATGCAGGCGATACCGACACCACACGACATCAACAAAACAAACATTCCCAGAACAACAGACAGGTAACCTGCAGCTCCCCAAGCAGGGATGGAGCACACACACAAGCATATCTTGTATGTATAAATGCAAGACCCACACCCGCACTCACCCACATCCGCAGATATACCCCATCGCACATATCAAAGGGATAACAGCTAAAACCATAGCAAAAACATACAGGCAGTCAATGACAGCGGCATACCCACAACAAGCCGCGTGGGAAACACTAGCAGCAGCTGATGCATCCTTGCATCCGTTGTGTACAGGAATATAACAGCTATGTTACACATCTGAATGCACAACGCCATCGACAGACGCCGCCAGGACACGGAGACCCACATGTCGAACAGAATACCATACCCAACACACACAATCCACGGCTAACACCACAGCGAAATGTACCTGACACCACACATAGCGGATGCAGTCACACAAACATGATACAATACATACCATCCTCACGAAGGTATTGCAAATAACCAACGGCCACACGAGGAATGAACCATGACCCAGTGCCGACGCGTAACGTACGAATGGAGGGGGATCACCGGTGATATGCGTATAAGTACACACCGAGGAACAGCTATTGGCGTGATGAACCCACATGCCTCAGGTGACGACGAATATAAGGAAGACTCCCTGGATATTCAAACCGTATGTTCATACCGAACAAATAGCGAATACAAACGGAGTAGCAAGCAAGTACTGACGAATACAGAACCAAAGGCCGGAAAGGTATGTCGAACCCAGGAGATGTACTGTTGTGTAACGCATGATACGTATGACGAATCTGTACAGTATGTGAACGGTGTGTGTAGGTAAAGATACCTGTCCATCAGGCAGAGAGTGGTGAAAGCTGGTTATGTAATGCTAAGCCGTGCAGCATACCAACGACTGTGGACAACGTGTGCACAGCAGTGGGACAACATGTACACACCCGGGATAACCCCAGGTTAGGCTTGCCACTTTTCAAATGGCCAAAGTGGGACATTGTCGGGACACACATCAGATGTTACAGGTGGACACATACCCATGGTCAGTACAAAGGGTAGAACTTTACTCTTTTGCCTAAATAAAATCGTAGTCTTGTAGCAGTTTAGTTGCTTATTGTGTGTCTTGTAACATTTAGGAATTTACAAACATAAATAACTATGTTATGCAACTGTTACATGAAAAATGGGACATAATTATGTCCCACAATCTCAGGACATTTGCCATTTGTAATATGTTTTGTCAGGACACAACTGCCCAAAGAGGGACTGTCCCTTGCAAAGTGGGACAGGTGGTAACCCTACCCCAGGTCTGCCATAGGGATTTCAAACACAGAACAATGCCACCACCCACGCTGATGCTGGCAGTGGATATCCAACAATGAAGTGCCACAGCAGGGTATAGGACATGTATGTATAGTGTCACAGCACACATGTGCATGGGCATATACCGTCGATGTCATACGGAATGTGCGCACGACGTGCACGTATCCCACGCAGTAGGGGTGACTATGTCAATTATGTGTAATGCAAAGCTGTCATGATGGATATGTTCAGAAATCATAGACAGTATCACAGGCATAGCATGCATGATGGAGGGATGGCCTAATGTTACGTACATAAACAAGATATGTATGGCCTGCACATATGGGACAATGTAGTAGCAGAATAGGTGCCCAAAATGGAGGGAACAGCAAGTAACCATGTCCAAACGTTCCGTAGCAGGTGCAATGTGTGCCACAATGATGTCCAGCAGGGCCGTGTGTAAACACATGTGCAATGTACACAGCAGTGACACCCCCCCCATGGTAGTGTCCACTGAACGGCAGAAGTGGATGTCAACTGTATGTCTATACAGTACGTCCGCTGTGGTGGTACCATGGGTCCGTGTCACCCTACCAGCAAGGGAGCTATCACATGACTAGTGACACAGTGTGCCCCTGTGGGATGTGCACAGGACCTATGTCCCACAGCACGGTGTGTGTCCAGTCTGTGGATGTCACACAGACGCCCAGGCAGAGCAATGTGGCATGTGTGCACACATGCAGGACTGCTCCTCCCACCCTGCCCACTGCAAACGCCATGTAGGAGTACTACATGCATCAGTACTGCGGAGAACATGGCCCATGGCAGAGTAGATTACACCCCTGTGTTAGTGGCATGCAGGTGAGTACAGATGTGTTACATGACTGTCATTTGCATATGTAAACTGTCTGAGCTGGGTAGAGATCACAGCATGACTATACTGAGACATGTAACGTTGTATCCATTGTGTAAGGTACACCACACATGTGTTATTGTACCACTGCCCGCGTGTACATGTGTGTATGGCACAGGTACAAGGGCACCCAAGGTATCAGCTAGACATACGGTCCAGAAATGTGTGGTTCTGCACATGTGTACCCACGCCATGGTGGAATATGGCAACCACAGCACCATGTGGGGCATGTGTGTACATCAACCATGTACAACGTGATATGCCTGTATAGGGACAGTATCCATGTGATACACACCGCATGACTGTCACTATGCAAAGGTGATGTGTATGCACTATGTGTGATGTAACTGATGCAATGATATCTACATGATATATCTGCCACACTGACACCTGTATGGTTGTAAGCAATATGAGTAGGATGAGCTAGAATGCTGCCAGGTATGTAGATGTGGGATATGTAGGCATGGACAATACTGTGTGACAGCAGGTAGTGTACGTATGCAAATACTGAGCATGAGGGGCCACATGTCTGAGGACTGTGCAATGTCACATGTCCCTGACTTGTTGTAGTTAGCATGATATGCCTGCACCACTGTGTGACCTGTACAGGAGGCACATGGCGTAACATCCCGAGACATAGGGTACGATGTGATGCTGGATGTGTACATTGGCAATAGCATAAAGTGGAATGGTGCTGAAGGGCAAAGAGTGGATCATGTCTGATGTGATACCCTCTGTACCACCCCAACCACCCATGCAATAGTATGACAGGTGGCCAGCATGGGATGTGGTGTGCTGTGGCACACATAAGCCCAACAAGGGTGCCAGTAAAGGCATGCAGGTAGTCAATGAGTGTGTGAAGCATGTATGTCAAGATGTGGCCCAGTGCCATACTGAATGGCCCAGTCATGGGTGTACAAATGCAGCCCCATACGTGCAATGCAGTGCCACCCATGTGTAGTGTGACAGATGTGGTAGTGTGGTGGTCAGGGTACACAACGTACATGAATAGGCTAGCAGTCAATGCAGTGTGCTGCTGCAGAGACATGTAACAGCCAGGTTGGCGGGATACAACAACTACGGCTACTGGAGGTTGGGGGGTTGGAAAAAATTGGGACTTTTAAAAAACAAGCCCAAGGTAAAAAAAGGGGGGGGGAAAAAAAGGAAAATTAAACCTTGGCGGGGGGGCCCTGAAAGAATAAAAATGGAAATTCATTTTGCCATGTGCCTGCAGGATGCAGTAATGTAAGATGCAAAGCTAAGCCAATGCAGGCAACTGTAATGCAACACTAAAGGCAATACCGTTGCAGTTGCAAACCGTAAAACACCGAAAATAATCCATGGATACGGCTGCACAGACACACCCAATGACATCACCGGGTATACAGCACAACAGTATAAAGTGTGAATGCACACAACACACAGCGATTTCCCAAACGCCGCACCGTGAGGGTGTAAACACATGGGGAACTTTAATATGTATATGGTGGGTGCCGCCGTGGCCGTGATGCATAGGTATGTGGCAAAGACAGACGGAGTTGCGGAGGGCGGTGCCGACAACCACCGTAGGCCTCACAGGAGAAGGAGAGTGTTCAGACCAAGGGTGACCTACCAGGGGCTGCAAGACCTGGAGATAGTAGAGCGCTACAGGGTGGACAGGGACACGTTACAGCAAATAGTGGAGCTGTGCGGCCACGCCTGAGAACAAGAGACAACAGAGGGGGAGCCCATCCCAGTGGACACAAAGGTATGTGAGCTTGCAATACTGGCTACAGGTACCTTTCAAAGGCCAACTGGGATATAATGGGTATCTCACAGGCATCAGCATCTAGGGTACTACACCAGTTCCTGGATGCCATGTTACGACATGCCCATGAGTATATAAACTTCCCCAGATCTCAGGAGGTGTTGGCTAGCAATATGCGCCGCTTCCACCGTGTGGCACAATACCGGAGGTACTGGGTGCGATCGACTGTACGCACATAGAAATCAAGTCACCACCGGGAGCAGGGTACACGCTACATAAACCGCAAGGGATACCCCTCCATCAATTGCCAGGTCGTGTGCAATGCGCAGGGCATTATCATGGATGTGTGTGCTGGCAGCCCTGGAAGCTTCCACGACTCCCATATCTGGCATGCCTCACAGCTGTATCAGGTATTCGCCAGGGGACATCACACAAGGTCACCTTGTGGGGGATGCTGGCTATGCACTGGAGCCGTGGCTGATGACACCCATCAGAAATGCACACACACATGCAAGAACGCCATAATGAGGCACACGCACAAACCAGAATAATCATAGAGCGTGTGTTTGGGATTTTGAAATCACGGTTCCGGTGCTTGGATACATCCGGTGGAGCCTTGCAGTACTCTCCAGGCACATGTGCCCACATATTCATAGTATGTTGTATGCTACACAATATGATTCTGCGGAAACAGCTGCTGCAGGGACATAATGGTGTAGGGCCACCAAGCCCGCCACAACTGCCAAGGCAAGCACAGGCACAGGGCGTTCAGCGCCATGAACACGCTGTGCCAGCCCCAGTAGGTAGACGGAGGCGCACCCAATATGCCTATGCCCTGGCAAAGAGGGAACATAGAACATACTCTGACAGTGTAGGCCACATGGACTGACACCTCCTTACCTGCACACACAGTGAAATGGACGCCACACAAACATGTCCCCGTAATGTGTACCGTATGGCGGACCTATGTGACTCCAACAAAGGCACCGCCCAAACACTGCATACCCAATAGCCAGCAGAGCATGGAATGCCAACACCTCACATACGCGGTTCCACAGCACAGTGGCCGTATGCTGCCACTATCGCCGCAAGTCGACCACATATGTACTTATGTGTGTACACAGATACGGAAATAGATATCAGTACACATGTAGAAATATATGTACGCACGCAGATATAAAGTACAACAGGGTAATATGGAACCCAGGGATGCAAGTTCACAGATAAGTAAGACGCGAAATCTCCACATAGTAAACATAGTGACCGACAACCCGATCATCTGGGAGGGTCGGCAGAGCAGGTAACGCCAGCCATGGAAATGTCAACCTGCATCAATATATATCCGTGTCTGGATGATCAGCAGTCCACGGTACAGTAACGGATATGTGCGTGTCATATCCATAGGATATGAGTGCGAGATACACGCCGCCGCCCGGCGATGTGGCCATGAGGTATTGTGTTCAACCGTCGCGAAAGCGCAAGCATACCAGTGAAGTGTACGCCATTATGAGGAACGACCTCATTTGGGGTGTAAAACAGTTCATGTCCCTCACAGTTCCACAAAGTTCCACATTGAAAATGTCTGTCAAACATCCATTGTTAGGAATGTATTTAAATGACATCCTGGTAAATAGAAATGGATCATAGTAATTCATTAAAGGTTCTTCACTGTAAGTAAATCAGCATATTCTAATCATCCTATGACCTACTTAGCTGAAGTTGTTACTATGCCATTACTATGTGTTCCACATTATGCCCATTTGTTCCACATTACTAATGTGTGTGTTCCTCATTTTGGAAATAGAAGGTTGAGAGCCATGGCGGCAATATGTGTATGTGTGAGGTGAGGTTGTCGTGTGTTCGCTGTGTGTGTGTAATGTGTGCCACTGTAAAATGTGTATGTAGATGACATGTCACAGGCGGACTGTAATAACACGCGAGGCATACAGTACAGGAACTATAGGTATGTACAGCAGTACCCACAAAGTAGTACTGACATCTCCTCAGTGGCTATGCACGTGGCGACGTAAAACGATGCAAAGCGGAAATGTCCCAGAATGTACCACAGGGCCATAGCCAACAGGAGATGCAAAGGACGCATGTACAAACCATGTCCGTATGTATGGCGTCCATAAGGTAGACTCAACACGAGACGTCGGCAACGTTACAGCATCAGGCATGTACGGAGAAAATACGACTGTGCTAACCGGCACCGATCGTGAACACTTACGGTCCCGTAAATACCGCTGTGTGTTCCATGACCGTTAAGTAAGCAAGCGGCACACGAATAGGAGGCTACCGGTAGCATACAGGCCATCCCAAGTATAGGACCACAATCACCGTAACTATCAGTGACAAAATGCCAATGGATAGTAGGCACGGACGAACATCCGCAGATATATAACCGATGTGAAGGAGGAATACGCAGGAAGCACAAATGCAGGCGATACCGACACCACACGACATCAACAAAACAAACATTCCCAGAACAACAGACAGGTAACCTGCAGCTCCCCAAGCAGGGATGGAGCACACACAAGCATATCTTGTATGTATAAATGCAAGACCCACACCTGCACCCGCCACCCACATCCGCAGATATACCCCATCGCACATATCAAAGGGATAACAGCTAAAACCATAGCAAAACATACAGGCAGTCAATGACAGCGGCATACCCACAACAAGCCGCTGGGAAACACTAGCAGCAGCTGATGCATCCTTGCATCCGTTGTGTACAGGAATATAACAGCTATGTTACACATCTGAATGCACAACGCCATCGACAGACGCCGCCAGGACACGGAGACCCACATGTCGAACAGAATACCATACCCAACACACACAATCCACGGCTAACACCACAGCGAAATGTACCTGACACCACACATAGCGGATGCAGTCACACAAACATGATACAATACATACCATCCTCACGAAGGTATTGCAAATAACCAACGGCCACGAGGAATGAACCATGACCCAGTGCCGACGCCAGAACATCTGAATGGAGGGGATCACCGGTGATATGCGTATAAGTACACACCGAGGAACAGCTATTGGCGTGATGAACCCACATGCCTCAGGTGACGATTTAATATAAGGAAGACTCCTGGATATTCAAACCGTATGTTCATACCGAACAAATAGCGAATACAAACGGAGTAGCAAGCAAGTACTGAATACAGAACCAAAGGCCGGAAAGGTATGTCGAACCCAGGAGATGTACTGTTGTGTAACGCATGATACGTATGACGAATCTGTACAGTATGTGAACGGTGTGTGTAGGTAAAGATACCTGTCCATCAGGCAGAGAGTGGTGAAAGCTGGTTATGTAATGCTAAGCCGCGCAGCATACCAACGACTGTGGACAACGTGTGCACAGCAGTGGGACAACATGTACACACCCGGGATAACCCCAGGTTAGGCTTGCCACCTTTCCAAATGGCCAAAGTGGGACATTGTCGAGACACACATCAGATGTTACAGGTGGACACATACCCATGGTCAGTACAAAGGGTAGAACTTTACTCTTTTGCCTAAATAAAATCGTAGTCTTGTAGCAGTTTAGTTGCTTATTGTGTGTCTTGTAACATTTAGGAATTTACAAACATAAATAACTATGTTATGCAACTGTTACATGAAAATGGGACATAATTATGTCCCACAATCTCAGGACATTTGCCATTTGTAATATGTTTTGTCAGGACACAACTGCCCAAAGAGGGACTGTCCCTTGCAAAGTGGGACAGGTGGTAACCCTACCCCAGGTCTGCCATAGGGATTTCAAACACAGAACAATGCCACCACCCACGCTGATGCTGGCAGTGGATATCCAACAATGAAGTGCCACAGCAGGGTATAGGACATGTATGTATAGTGTCACAGCACACATGTGCATGGGCATATACCGTCGATGTCATACGGAATGTGCGCACGACGCACGTATCCCACGCAGTAGGGGTGACTATGTCAATTATGTGTAATGCAAAGCTGTCATGATGGATATGTTCAGAAATCATAGACAGTATCACAGGCATAGCATGCATGATGGAGGGATGGCCTAATGTTACGTACATAAACAAGATATGTATGGCCTGCACATATGGGACAATGTAGTAGCAGAATAGGTACCCAAAATGGAGGGAACAGCAAGTAACCATGTCCAAACGCTCCGTAGCAGGTGCAATGTGTGCCACAATGATGTCCAGCAGGGCCGTGTGTAAACACATGTGCAATGTACACAGCAGTGACACCCCCCCCATGGTAGTGTCCACTGAACGGCAGAAGTGGATGTCAACTGTATGTCTATACAGTACGTCCGCTGTGGTGGTACCATGGGTCCGTGTCACCCTACCAGCAAGGGAGCTATCACATGACTAGTGACACAGTGTGCCCCTGTGGGATGTGCACAGGACCTATGTCCCACAGCACGGTGTGTGTCCAGTCTGTGGATGTCACACAGACGCCCAGGCAGAGCAATGTGGCATGTGTGCACACATGCAGGACTGCTCCTCCCACCCTGCCCACTGCAAACGCCATGTAGGAGTACTACATGCATCAGTACTGCGGAGAACATGGCCCATGGCAGAGTAGATTACACCCCTGTGTTAGTGGCATGCAGGTGAGTACAGATGTGTTACATGACTGTCATTTGCATATGTAAACTGTCTGAGCTGGGTAGAGATCACAGCATGACTATACTGAGACATGTAACGTTGTATCCATTGTGTAAGGTACACCACACATGTGTTATTGTACCACTGCCCGCTGGTACATGTGTGTATGGCACAGGTACAAGGGCACCCAAGGTATCAGCTAGACATACGGTCCAGAAATGTGTGGTTCTGCACATGTGTACCGCCATGGTGGAATATGGCAACCACAGCACCATGTGGGGTGTACATCAACCATGTACAACGTGATATGCCTGTATAGGGACAGTATCCATGTGATACATACCGCATGACCGTCACTATGCAAAGGTGATGTGTATGCACTATGTGTGATGTAACTGATGCAATGATATCTACATGATATATCTGCCACACTGACACCTGTATGGTTGTAAGCAATATGAGTAGGATGAGCTAGAATGCTGCCAGGTATGTAGATGTGGGATATGTAGGCATGGACAATACTGTGACAGCAGGTAGTGTACGATGCAAATACTGAGCATGAGGGGCCACATGTCTGAGGACTGTGCAATGTCACATGTCCCTGACTTGTTGTAGTTAGCATGATATGCCTGCACCACTGTGTGACCTGTACAGGAGGCACATGGCGAACATCCCGAGACATAGGGCACGATGTGATGGTGCATGTGTACATTGCCAATAGCATAAAGTGGAATGGTGTTGACGAGCAAAGAGTGGAGCATGTCTGATGTGATACCTCTGTACCACCCCAACCACCCATGCAATAGTATGACAGGTGGCCAGCATGGGATGTGGTGTGCTGTGGCACACATAAGCCCAACAAGGGTGCCAGTAAAGGCATGCAGGTAGTCAATGAGTGTGTGAAGCATGTATGTCAAGATGTGGCCCAGTGCCATACTGAATGGCCCAGTCATGGGTGTACAAATGCAGCCCCATACGTGCAATGCAGTGCCACCCATGTGTAGTGTGACAGATGTGGTAGTGTGGTGGTCAGGGTACACAACGTACATGAATAGGCTAGCAGTCAATGCAGTGTGCTGCTGCAGAGACATGTAACAGCCAGGTTGGCGGGATACAACAACTACGGCGATTGGAGGTGACATTGGGACTGTGTTCCCGGACATAACATGTGCATGGCAGTACTATGTATGTGTCCACAGGGTTAATACAATGTCCAGACAAGGATTGGAACCCTGTAGTGAGTGAGAGTGTGTATTGTTGGTAGGTATCCCATTGGCAGGCACGATGCCAGCAACATCTGTGTTGGCAATGCCTGCATGACTGTGGTATGCTGCATTGAATGTGGATGTAGTCAAACAGCAGAGACATACCACCACACTGCGTGAGGGCCCACACTGCAATGTCTGGCAGTCATGTGTAGGTAGCTAGCTGTGGAGTATGTCATGCACCATGAGGACACACCATGACTGTCGGCGACACACCACACACAGGTGAACATAACTACTGCAACAGCCTGCACATGTGCCCATACAGCATGTGTGCATGGAACAGGAATACCACTGTGGCGTCTGTGAAAAGGCCAGTACCACCATGTCTCTGTGTGGAATAGCATGGTCCCTACCAGTGTGTAAATGTGGCAGAAGTGCACTGTGATCAGTGTTGGCATAGGCACGTAGACTGTCCATCGTACGGGGTGCCATGCCATCAACTACCTCTGACAGTGGATGTCGGTAATACCGGCTGTAGAGTGTATGTACCATGCATGCTGCTATGGTTGTGTGTTTAGGGTGTGGCTAGCAGGGACGAGAAGCATGGATGTTCAGCAAACAGAGGGGGGATGTGTGTAGGCCTAGCACACAGACACATGGAGGTTTGGTGCATGCCGAGGGTAGTGTAGGTATGGTATGTGTCGTAATGTGTCACCCAGCTATGTGTACTGCATGGCCAAGCATGTGTGGGTACATGGGAGTCCATACTAGGGAAGGGCGTGTTGCTGTCAATACATAGCAGTAGCAACTGTCCTAGGTGCAATGTACAGTATGCCAACACGACCAGCATGTAACCTGTGGTGTACAGTGTATTCACTGTCACGTGTCACAATGTGCGTAGCGGTCACGAACATGGGTATCTGACCATGGATTACCTATGATGCAATGTGTCTTGGGAATATACAGTATGTGTGTAAATCACTGTGTGGTGTGGGAACCACCCACCCGTGTGTGTTGCAGTCCAGGTATGTGCCTGGGAGGTATGAGCTGTGTACAATCTGGACTGGCAGGTGTGCCATGTAGGGCATGGAGGCAGGTCCCAGGCACTGCAGATAAATGACATGTGTGCTGTACTGTGTGCAGTGCTTGTGTACAGCACAGTGGAGGGTGTAAGCATTGTCACACATCACTGCATGCTGTGCCTACCTGTGACAGCCCTGCCGGAGACAGACATGTGACACCGCTGCACAGGCAGCATAGCATGTGAAGATGTACATGTGGGCTGCACACCTTAGGCAGATGTCCACAGGTCATGTGTGCCACGGTAGTGTGGTTGAACATGACTATCAGACTGGACAAACACCACATGCCTGCATAACTACAGTATGACCATAGTCAACAGTCCCAGTGACAGAGTAGGCCAATGTACACTATCCCTGCATGCAGACCACTGGCTACTGGACACCTGGCTAGACACACACCTGGAGGGTTAATTCACCATTGAGCCATCACATGTCCCAGTCCATGTGGGCCGGACCATGTCATCACAGGGTGTCCACAATAGCAGGTGTCAAGGCAGACACGGTGTACCAGGTGATGTGTCATGTGTGCATATGTCGACTAGCACAGCCGTTCACATGTCTGCAACATACTGGTGCACGATGTATACTGTTACATGATGTATGGAACTGCACTGTCACCCACTACAGGGCCATCTGACACAGGTGTGTTGTGACTGGTGTAACCCATGTTTGCACAGGATACACACCGCTGTTGTAGGCAGCCATGCTGGTGGCTACCAGTGATATATGCAGTGGTCATACAGACATACCGCACACAGTGTTCATGCAGGAATGTCCATTGTCGTGGACGATGTGCTGCTATGTGAATGTAGGTGTGTGTTGTGAATGTTACACATCCAGAAGACACCATCTGGTGCAGTCATGGTTGTCAACACCAGTACACACATCCACAGCAGTCAGAACCCAGTCCTGACAATGTGTGTCAGTCACCCTCGCACTGTGTGACATATGTGCACATGGCGGAACACCTCCCACTGTCATCTAGGCTGGCTACATGATGGCTGGAATGTGCTGTAGAAATGTACAATGCTGGTAGCCCAATGAAGTACCTGGAATCAGACACAGTACGCTATGTCAGCCATGTAAACCATGCACAACAATGACCGCCCAACAGACACAAACAATGCATTGACACATAGAACATGTGCACATGCCAACCCCCAATGAGGTATGTTGCACATATTGATGTACAATTGTCATCTATGGCCATAGCATGGATGCAGACACACATACTCCACAGGTAGTACCATGTGATGTAGGTAGGGGGCATTGCTCGTGTACATGTCACAGTAGCTGTACACACACATGTCCTGGATAGCCGTCATGTAGGGGTAGCTGTGGTATGTGACTACTGGACATGCCTGTACAAATGACCATGTCCCACAGGAGATGTGTTATGTGTGTACCACGTGTCATGCTGACAACAAGCTGTGATGTGTACGGCTGCCGGTGTACCTGTGTGACATTGTCTGTGATGGGTGCAAAGGCATATAGTATCGTATTGCATGCACACAAGCCCCACATAGGTCCATAGCCTGAACATACAATACAAGGAGTGTGTGGGATGATAGCACCCCACAGGAGGAGATGGGCATGGCCGGCAGGCCACAACCACATGTGTGTGTACGGTGTTCACGTCCACCACACATGAGCATCTGAGAGGCTAGTGTTACAGCTGTACAGGGTTGCATGCATATATGTTCAGTAACATCCCTGTGTGTCCCACCACTGGCCCGTGGACCGATGGACACCAACCAAATGTGCAGATATGACATGTGCACAGCACATCACAGATGCCTACTGTACAACAGGCTTACCGTGTAGACATGTGCACAGTAGGTCTGTGCCAGCTGCAGTCAAACATGTAATGTGCCAAACCACACCAATAGTCCAGGCCATGCCACAGATGGACGTGCATGCATCTGTGTATGTATGGCTGTGAATGTCTCTGGCATAGCAATATAGCTGTGTCACCGTTGTGAACAACAATATGAATGTGTCATATGTGTGAGGGGTGTGTCATACGCATATGGTCTGATCGACGATACCATCAGTGACCCTGATATGTGAACATCCCTGTCCCCATACATGGATACCTATGCCGTGCCCAACACCACATTCACAGAGGGAGGGATGGCGGTGTGTAGTGCAGCAGCAGACATGGGGGTGGCAGCAGGCACTGGATGTATACATATGTGGTACCCACATCGGTGCAGGCAACCATCCATGTGCACAGGATAGCGGTGTGTGTCCACATACAGCACTGTGTTGATCAATATCCCAGCACATAGCACCTGCCAGGGTTACAGTGTATGCATGGATGTGTGATACCTGCATGCACAAGACACACCCTCAGCAAGCAGCATGCAGCATACCTCGCTTGAGGCCAGTGTCCACACCATGGCAATAGACATGTTGAATGTCCATATACACATAGCACTGACATATGGAATGGACAGCCACCCTGCCAATATAAAACCCCCAGGTGGATCACAACCCAGTGCCATGTATGTGGCATACCCTGCCATACCATGCAGACCTGCCCAGCAAGGCTGCATGAGCTATCACAGTCCTACATGGTGCAATGGACAAAAGGCACTCTCACTATCAACCATACACAGCAGTAATGTGGCGGTGATGCACCCTGTGGTGTCACAGGTGCTGTGTGATGCTTTGGACAATGTGTGTGTGTACATGCTATGCATGGCCTGTCCTGCTAATGTGTCATGGTTACACATTGCCCTATGTCTATCACATGTGCAACACAGGTGAGCTGTGGCAAGTTGTCCAACACCCGTACAGTGCTGTGTGGATGTACATGGCACGACACATGCATGTGCAGGTGTCCATGTGTATGTGTACAGTGCCACTGCTGACGTTCACAATGGCTACAGACATGATGTGTACTGACATATACACAGCATCCAGGTGAACAGCAGCACCGACGTCACATGGGGACCTATGCCAGTGATATGGACACAGGTGCAGCCAGGTACACATGTCCACAGCTGGCTAACATCTACATGGTGCGTGTACAGTGTGATGGGGTGGCAAACAGATATGATGTGACACACACTGCTCAATGGTGTGAAGACAACACATCGGCTGTGTCACTGCCACGATGCCTTTCACAGATTACTGTGCAGATGCCGTACTTGTCATAGCAATGTATCTCCAACAGTATGCCAGCACAGCAGTGTAAATGTGACCTGCCACCCTCATCATCTCTTACAGATAATGCCACGATCCCGCTTCCTGCATTCAGTCGACAGGAGGAGGAGGTGATCATACCATACCTCCATAGTAATCATAACATGTTATTTAGTCATGTGCCACAGCAGGCACAGGAACGACAGGAGATGTGGGAGGAGATGTGCAGGAGGGTGAACAGCCTGGGCGGATACAACCGCACTTATCAGCAGATCCGCAGGCACTGCACAGACCTGATCCCGCATGCAAGACAGCGTGCCGCTGCAATCGCCAGACAACAACGTGGGACAGGTGGTGGGCCACCAACCCAGCCCCCACTCACAGCCACGGAGGAGCTCCTGGCCAGTCTGGGGACACCCACGGAACAACACGCAGAAACCCATGCGCCCATCGTGGAGGTGGGTGTCTCCAACTATGAGCTTGGAGCTGCATGGTAAGTCAGGGTTGCATGTTTGTATGATAAGTGACGTGGGGGTGGGTGTCATAGTACAACACATAATATAGCCATACATGCCAGGTATATGGTCACACAAGACGATACTACAGTATGCTATGTTGTGTTAGCAGACATGTGCATAGCACATGCTAACTCACAGACGCATGATGTGACATGCACGCCGCTGACTGTGGTGATAGTAATGGATAATGTGTATACCTTTGTGTCATCCCTTTACAGGTACGCCTGGCGGTCGCAAACACAAGGGTCTGTTGCAGGTAAGTCTGTTGCTAGTCAAAGGCATGATATGGTGTATTGATATTCCCCATGTGTCCATGCATGACATGCACACCTGTGTGTGCCCCAGTCACGGTATACAGGTTGCACCACCCGACACACACACCACCCATGTACAGTAGATACAACCGTTAGCGTAGAGTGGCATGACACCACACGGCCTATTGGTGTGTCACGGCATTCAGCTATGCATACAATGGTGTAGGTGTTCCACAATGGCTGCATGTGTAGTATGCATCGGTATGCCTCTGCAGTATGCACACAGTACCACATAGTGAGCTGTGATCTTGACAGAGCACAGGTGTTACCAATGTGACCTATGCCCCTGCATCGGGTGCACACGCCAGACATGGCACATGCCATGTCCCATGCACGTGGATGTCTGGCTGCAACATTGTCACACCATGACATGACCTATGCACGACAAAGCACACATCCACACTGTCCGCATATCTGTAGTGAATGTGACACCTTACACTACTATGGTTGTATGTCACATGGGCCACCACAGGGCCATGTGCACGATGTCCACCACACACAATTGTCAATGACCCAGACAGACAAGGCCATGGTTGATACCTACAGGCATGTTTCCACACAGTACATCCACAGTGGGTAGTCACCGTTGCACCCTGTACACACATAGTGGGCTCATCACTGTAGTGGCCCCCCTGGACATCCGATGTAGTACACCACTGACATGGAATGCCTCTCCACAGCTACTACAGGTGCCTCCAATATCCACCACATACATGCTGCTGGGCGGCTTAACTGACTGACAGACATGGCAATGTAATGCGACCAGGTCACGCATCACACGGAAACATAACTGTGTCCTGCTACTGTGCAGTGGCACAGTGCCCGCACTCCACACTGTACAGCTATGTACACAGCTCACACCAACCGCACCTGCACAGACATCCCTGTTAACCATACATTGTATCTGTGGACTGTACACATAACACTGCACCATGACAGCCATTGTGATGTGGTGCATGCGGTGGGACACCATCGTCACATGTCCACATGATACCACACATGTTTGCGATGTACATGACATAGTGTCGGCAGACATGTGTACTGTCAACTCGCCCGTGGCCACACGGTGTATCACGGTGATGCATGCAAACTACCATGAATGTGTGTACTGCATGCCTACTAAAAGACACCTGCCTGTTGTACTGTTCCCACCAGGGCAGTGTGCATACTGCCACTAGGAATGTCTGGTCTACATTCACTGGTCTGTGTGAATGCTGCATGCCACCTGCAATATCACATGCATGATGTCTGTGTGTGTGTGTGTGTGTGTGTGTGTGTGTGTGTGTGTGTGTGTGTGTGTGTGTGTGTATTGTAACTGACGGTATGCCTTTGTATTGACAGGTGCTGTAGGTGAGTTCCCCTCCTGCGATCAAGCTGATGCTAGTGTCCCCACAGATACTAGTGGTGATGACCATGTGCATGAGGCACAGGCAGGGGCGCCACAGGCACACACTGTGCCATTGAATAACATCACACTTACGTCCCCTTCATGCCTGAACACGGTTCGATGCCGACACATACCCCAACACCGTTGCCCATAGATGACGGTCAGTCAGCGTCTGTTGGCATCGAGCAGGAATGTGTGGTGGCTGCAGAAGGTGTGGGTACACACGATGTTGCCAGTGTACTGACTGGTGCAGTGCCACGCAGGCATGTGGCAGGTGCTGCTCGTAGGGGGAGCACCGCTACACATACACCTGCCGCACAGGGTGCAGCAGCTGGTATAACCAGACGCATGTTCCAGACTGTAATGGCGGCGCAGGCACATGCCGAACGGCAGAACCAGGAAGGGCAGAGGCTGCAGAGGTCCGCAATCCATTCCTTGAATGACAACATCCAGGCATTGGCGAATGCCCAACAGCATCTTGCCGATGTTCTGGATAGGAGATTGGGTGAGATGGCTGGTATCCTCGACCGAGGCATGGCCATCCTTGAGCGTGGGCTGTCCGTGCAGGAACACCAGGTAGGGGTGAGGCATAGGGCACGTGGGCATAGGCCAGCAACACCACTTGGTGCAGGTCAGCGTGTGCGTGCCACCTCCCATGCCCGCCCACCCAGTGCTGGTAGCAGCAGCAGTGCAGCTGCGACTACACCGACCACACCAGGACAGAGCAGGCCACGTGGACGTGGCCCTGGATGGCCCCGGCGTGGGCACGTTTCCAGCGGACATGTGACATCGGAGAGTGGACTGTCTGTACCTACACCCGGTCGTGCCCATGCGACCCCAGGCAGGCCCGGGTCACGTCGCGGCAGGCGGACACAGTGAGCCATAACACCTGCACTGTACAGTCTGGGGCTGCCAAGCATACCCCGTGTAGGCATCACAGATTACTGAACTGTGTACACACAAACCCACACACAGCAAACACGACTGTAGGGCTCCACCACACCCACATGCAATGTACACAGTCATGCCCAGTCAATGCACAGGCCCTTACACACACACATGATGTCATCCATTGGTACAGCCTATGCCTGTGGCACACATATCACCCTGTGCATATGATGAAGTCTCTGCCACATAACTGTGAGCTACACCATCAGTGCATGGTTATGCAAACATATTCTGATGCACAGGGTGGACAAGATAGTGAGAGGTGTATGTGATACCTGTGTCCGCATAGTACGTGATGTGTATGTTGTGGTGTGTGTGTATGGCTGGTGACAGGTGTGTATGTGATGTGGGTTGTGCACTGCCATCATGCAGCAGACATACCATGCAGGACAGGTGCAGCATTCATTGATCTGTGTACACAGTATGTGTGGTGGTTACATGTGTAGCACCATGTTGGTTCCGTTAACCCGTATGACAATGATGGTGTACTTGCATGTGCCTACTGGGAGCACTGTAATTAGTTCCCCACGCATAGTCGTGGGGTACCCACAGGCATGTCTGGCAACATCAGCATAGCACAGGTACCCGCACTCGGCATGGACCCCTACATAGGGACATAGGCGCACATGTACATAACAGGGTATGTGCCCCATGACATGTGTGGACCTAGCATGACCGTGTGTGGCTGCTAACACCCCTCAGGATGGGGATGCCACATCCATCAGTCCCCAGTCCCTCATCCAGCACTGACACACAGATGATGCCTGGTGCATAACTATATCCACACATCCACACCTCATTATTACTCCTGGACTAAGGCAATCAGTGCCTTTCCTTCACATGGGCTGGCACTCCTCTACGTGTTGTAGGGGGTCTCCGGCCATTGACCCTGTTCCCCCAGCACGTCACACTCAACTTTGTGGTGGTGTGTGTGACAGTCGCTTCTGTGCCCGTGTTTGCCTGGAGCCTAGGAAGTGGAATATGCCCATGTCACCCAGGTCAGACATGGCCGTGTATGCCAGGCACAGATCACCACAGAGCAGATGTGCTGTGAAGGTTTACAGCCAGAGTCCCCTTGGTCGTGCAGCTTGTGACACATGTCCTATCACCGTCATCCCCGCCTTGTGTAACGCTTATGCCCTCCCGAGTGCTGCAGGCGTCGGGTTAGCTACAGGCCAGATGTGCCAATGTACGCAGTCATTGCTCTGGTGTGTGATGTGTACAGGGGTACAATGAACACCCCTGATGTCGATGTGATTCCTTCCAGACCAGGAGGCCACAGTGGAATGTCTGCACACCCACATTGCCATTGTGTGTGTTGACAGATGTTAACGACAGGTGTCGTAGCCATTTCCATGAACATGTCCACCATCTGGAATGGCTTACCACCTACATGTGACATTGGGCCGAACATGTCCTTCACACTGGGTAGGTCTGCACCTTCTCTGGCATGTAGTAGCAGGCCATGGCTCTGACACCACTTATCCATGTCTATGACGCCCTAGGTGGATGTCCGTGTCACATGGGGTGTTGGGTATGGTGGCCGGTGCGTTGTCATCTGCATACCTTGTCTGCCACAATCCCCCTATGATTGCATGCACAGTGGAAGGTCGAATGCCATATGGCAGGGGGCCCAGGACTGAGTCCTGTGGGCCTCCACTGGAGACCAGATATGAGTGTGACAAGGCACCAGGAACACCAACCATGTGTGGTGTGACCTCCAACCTTTCTGAGAAGCATCGGGTGACATATGTCCACACATGTATGCTGGCGAGCCTTTCCATGAGTCCCATGTGTAGTGTGCTCTGAACGCTCCCACCAGGTCATGGTACTGTGTGCAAACCCACGTATCCCCATCAATGGCCTTGGTGACCACTCCAGACAGGACGAGCAGGTTCGGGAGGCAGGATCCGCCCTTGACTATGTTGTTGTGGGTATGTTCCGGTATTGGCTGTACACCGCTGTCTGTATCCATGGGCACCTGTATGGACCTCCCCACAGCTTTGCAGACAAGGCTTGTCAAGCGGATAGGGTGTGGCTGTCTACAGTCCATAAGAGCACTACCCTGGCATAGTGGGACCACAGATGCCATATGACGCCCATTGGGGACATAGCCCATAGTAAAGCTAACATGACACAGTGGCCGCATGTGTGGGCCGAGGCCCTCAATGAGGATGGGTAGCACACAGCCAGGGACACCATCGGTGCCCAGTGGTGCTGTGTCAACCGCCATACAGATATGGGATCATTCCAGGCCATATGAGATGTTTGGGAGGCTACACTCTGGTGGGATGGATATGTCCCCTCTTGGGGGGGGGGATGTATGCATGGAAGATGTCCGCTGGTTTGCAGACAATGTCTGTGGGTGCAGTGACCGTTGTACCATTCTGGAACATTTCCAGCCAAGTCAGTGTGCTTCAACCATGTCCTTACCACAGTTAAGGAAGGCCCTATGGTTGTCTCATGTGCCCTCTGCAGTACCACTCCCACAAGCGGCCGTGGATGATTGTATGTGTGGCCGTATGGTGACGCCGGTATGCATGGGAGATGGTTTCCCTGGTATTGACATTGCTCTGTCATGTATTAGCTCCAACTGTTGATGTACAGCTAGTCAGTGGCTGTGGTCCACCACACCATGTGCCTACCTGTGGTGGACAAGGTCCCGATGTTATCATGTTTGCCTGTTGCAGACATGCATGTGGGTGCTCTGAGAATGCATCCGTTAGGCGGTTGCCGGTCTGGCCTGGGTCAACACTGGCATGGAGGACTTGTAGGGTACCACACCGGTCATATGATGTGTGTGGTTTGTTGTGGAGAGGTCATCACTTAGGTCCCCCATGCCGGTGTTGGTTACAGGATGTGGATGACCAGTGGATCCACTATACGGTCTGGCATCACCATTGAGGGCTGTACATCCTGTGTGGGGCATATCCTCACCATGTGTGATGGGCAGAACTGTCAGACATCCCCCCCTAGTATGTATGGTGCATGGCTGTTTAACAGTGGCCAGGTGTGAGAACACCTGTGACCGTGGTGAGTGTGTTGTGCCATGGCTGATGTTCCCAGTCTATGTATGGGTGGTTCATGTCACCCAATACGGTGCTGTTGTGAGAGCATGCCCACTCACCAGTGTCCTCAGGACATCTGTGCAGGTAGCCTGTGTTTGGGAGGGTTGTCTGTAGCATGCAACAAACTGTAGGCCAGTCCTACACATGGTTAATTGCACCTAGATATTCCCCGATGCAACGGCCATGTCTGTGGCATGGCCGGGTTGCTGTTGTGTGGCTGGACACACACGACGGTCCACAGTCCGCCACCCATGCCGTCGCACCATGTGTATGCATGTCTGCTCTGTGCCGACTCTAAGTGTCTGAGCATGCCCAGTAGGCAGCTGTGTAGATAGACACACAGCACAGTGCAAACCGCGGCCGACTGCAGGTATACCCCGGGTGCATGCCTGTATCCCCTTCGCAGCGGCCACGTCTGTGGCATGGCCAGGTTTCTGTTGTGTGGCTGGACACACACGACGGTCCACATTACGCCACCCATGCCGTCGCGCCATGTGTATGCATGTCTGCTCTGTGCCGAGTCTAAGTGTCTGAGCATGCCCAGTAGGCAGTGATGTACTGATCAGTAGTTACTTGGTATTCCCGACTGCAGCACTAACGTGTTACTGTACGGCGACCTTGGGATGGTAACGGGCTGCGTGACTGCGCACTCTGACCTAACTCACGATCGGGCGCATTGCCTCTGCAAATGATACCACCCACGCAGGGGTATGCCTCCTGACAGCGCCTGCTCAGTAAACTCGGTAGCTGCTCTGTAAATGCTTCATACTGTAGTGTGTTCATGTAGATAGGCGAGGTTCGCCTCCGCCCCTGCGTGTGTGTGTGTCTCTGTGTGTGTGTCTCTGTGTGTGTGTGTTTCCAGCTGCCTCTGCATATGAACATGCTTTTAGACGCTCCGCAACAAATCTTGGCTATTGCCAACTATTGTCTTGCTGGTGACGCCACCAGCCTACAAGTATGCCTCTGACAGTGCCACTTCAGTAAACTCGGTAGCTGCTCTGTAAATGCTTCATACTGTAGTAAGGTCATGTAGATAGGCGAGGTTCGCCTCCGTCCCTTCCGTGTGTGTGTGTGTGTGTGTGTGTGTGTTCCCAGCTGCCTCTGCGAATGAACATGCTTTTAGGCGCCCGCAACACAAATCTTGGCTATTGCCAACTATTGTCTTGCGGCTGACGGCACCAGCCTACAAGTATGCCACTGACAGCGCCACTTCAGTAAACTCGGTAGCTGCTCTGTAAATGCTTCATACTGTAGTAAGGTCATGTAGATAGGCGAGGTTCGCCTCCGTCCCTTCCGTGTATGTGAGTGTGTGTGTGTGTGTGTGTTCCCAGCTGCCTCTGCGCATGAACATGCTTTTAGACGCCCGCAACACATACCTTGGCTATTGCCAACTATTGTTTTGCGGGTGACGCCACGAGCCTACAAGTAGGCGTCTGACAGCCCCCACTTCAGTAAACGCGGTAGCGCGTTCTATAAATGCGCCATACTGTAGTAAGGCTATGTAGATAGGCGAGGTTCGCCTCCGCCCCTTCCGTGTGTGTGTGTGTGTGTGTGTGTGTGTGTGTGTTCCCAGCTGCCTCTGCGAATGAACATGCTTTTAGACGCCCGCACACATACCTTGGCTATTGCCAACTATTGTTTTGCGGGTGACGCCACCAGCCTACAAGTATGCCTCTGACAGCCACTTCAGTAAACTCGGTAGCGCGTTCTGTAAATGCTTCATACTGTAGTAAGGTCATGTAGATAGGTAGGTTCGCCTCCGTCCCTTCCGTGTGTGTGTGTGTGTGTGTGTGTTCCCAGCTGCCTCTGCGAATGAACATGCTTTAAGACGCCCGCAACACATACCTTGGCTATTGCCAACTATTGTTTTGCGGTGACGCCACCAGCCTACAAGTATGCCTCTGACAGCGCCACTTCAGTAGACTCGGTAGCTGCTCTGTAAATGCTTCATACTGTAGTGAGTTCATGTAGATAGGCGTAGGTTCATCTCCCGTCCCTTCCGTGTGAGTGTGTGTTTCCGTTGCTTTCGCAACTTCATCTGAAAAGCAAGTTCTTAAACTGTTCACAATCAACAGTGTGATATTTAAAATCTTGTTAAGACTCACATTGTTGATTGTGAACATTCTTAGACTTTGCGGTTTTCTGCAGACGTTGTGGAAACAACGCAAACGTTGCATGTTTTAATAAACTGTTTAAATGTTACGAAGACTTGTGTTGTGTCGAACTACGGGCACTATTCTTGCAGCAGGTTGCTGGTTTGTTTGTGTTTCATAGTACAATATCATGTAATACGTGTGTTCGTAGTATGCTGTCTGTGATGTTGACATGTGTGTGTTTCGTTAGCAGTGCATCTGTGCTTTCTATGCTGTGGCTACATGTTCATTGTTCGCATAGAAAGTGACAAATGGAAGTGTAAGGGTGGACATTTAAAGCCTGGATACTTCCATGTTATGTGTAAGTCTCACAGGGCCAACGGGTGATAGCGCATACATGTCTATGAAGTACCTTTGGATACCATATGCGACGTGTCGTGGACGAAATGTTTAAGTTGACTGTTCCATCTACCTATGTGTGACATGGTTTGTGGCCATAGGGTGCTAGCAAGTCTTTCCTGTTCATTGGGTGTTTGCCATGGTCTATTGACATCAATCCTATTAATTCACCGAAGGATGTCTTTCATTGGTGGCAACGCCATAGTTTGACCATCGATGTCATTCCCAGCAGACGTTGAGATTGTGCCATTGGTATGTTTACACAGGTGACCCATCTGTTCCACTGTATGGAAGCCTGTGATCCCCAGTGATGTGCTGGCAGATTGAGTGCTGTGTACGCCGGTATCTGCCCAGCGTTCTGGCTTTGAATGGGGAGTGTCTACTGTAGTCCCTATCTGTATTTCCTGGGTTATGCCTTGCAACAGCTGTGGGATTCCCCCAGGTTTGCAGCTATGGGTGCCATCTTGGCCGTACGTTCGTCCATCCATGGGAACTGCCTACTGACACTAGTATCGGGCTGTAAACATTTCACAGCTGGATTCTCCATTGACCGTGGATGATCGGCATTATTATTGGGGAGTAACGCATATGCCATGGCCACGTCCCGCACACGGGGCGGGACAACGAATCATCTGCCAATCCACACCGACACCCATTTTTGCATACCCACGATCCCATGTCTGCAACCCTCGACAGTACCCCTTGCACACCCTTCATGTGTGCGGAAATGGGATGTGAACGCACGTGTATGGACGCAGCAGCCTGGGGAGTCCTATTCATATGTCCTGCATTTCATGGACGGTTGTCATCACCCTTGAGGACGCTTGTGGTGCATATATCTACCTGTGCCGTAGTCACGGCTGTCACCTCTTCCGGTTCACACTATGCTGCTCACACTTACTTAAGGAGTAATTTTTGGGTCCTGCAATGGACACCGATGTGCATATGTAAAGTGTAGAACATGTTGGACTGTGTCCATTCAGCCAGTGGGTTTGACTGCCGCCGTATGTTCCCCAGTCCCGGATGTCTGTCTGCCTACCCATATTATGTAGTGCTACGGAACCCGTGTCCTTCCACAATTTACCCATATGGTGTTACTGTAGTACTGCAGGTTGGCAACTGCTTTAAGTAATCCTCAGAGGTACCATTGTGAACTATCCGCCACTGTATTGTCATTATAACACAGCCGGTACATGTAGAACCTATTTATTCATGACAGTATGTTATTTATGTGTGGGAACGCCATATTTTAACCATAGTATGACCTTCCTAGTTGACGTTGTTGGTGTGCCATGACTATGTGTTCCACAGGTCGCCCGTGATGTTCCGCCGAGTGGAAGCGGGTGATCCCCACATACTTGCTAGCACCTTGGCTGCTGTGTACGCCGGGATTCGCACGGCGGTCTGACTTTGTATGGGGAGTGTCTACTGTAGTCCCTAATGTATTTCCTGTGTTATGCCTTACCGCAGCTGTGTAATTCCACCAGGTGTCCAGTTATAGGTGCCATCTTGGTCGTACACTTGTCCATCCATGGGAATTGCCTACTGGACACTGATGTAGGGCTGAACACATTTTACACCTGCTTTTAGCATTACCCAGTGGATACTTTGCATCCTTAGTGGGGAGTAAGGCACGTGTTATACCCACAGCCCTCCCACGGGCGGGACAACGGATTATCTGCCAAACAACACCGAGCCCCATTTTGCATACCCAGGATCCCATGGCTGCAAACCCCACGGTACGCATTACACATCCTTCATGTGTGCGGGACTGGGATGTGGACGCACTTCTATGGACACGACAATCTGGGGACTTCTGTTCATATGTCCTGCATCTCATAGACAGGTATCATCAACCTTAAACACGCTGGTGGTGCATATGTCTAGCTGTGCCGTAGTCACGGCTGGTACTCTGATTGACGATCGGCGCGTAAAGGTGTAAACGTATATATTTTTGGAGTCCTACAATGGACACCGATGTGCATATGTAAAGTGTAGAACGTGTTGGACTGTCACCATCTGGCCAGTGGTATTGACTGCCGCTGTATGTTCCCCAATCGTGGATGTCTGCTTGACTACCCATATTATGTATTACTTGGCCTATCTATATCCACGCGCCAGTAAGCGGAAATATAGCAATCCTTGCGCCCTGCCCATCTTCATAAATGACATTATTAAACATATATCGCCAAAACAGACAATGGCAAAAACGATAGACTCCACGGTCAAACGGTACGGAGCACTGTCACCTACTAACATGGGGCATCGACGGAGCACGAAATGCATTACATAGTTGTCCCCTATACACTTCCTTCAGAGTCAGTTTAAAGTCAAATAATCAATAAACCTGCTCATAGTTACGTGGACAGTGCTACAGGTCTTGATTATGACGTGACATATACCAATCAGTGTTGCATACATTACTTCATGGAAACAATAATACGACAACAATGTGTTAATATAAATACGATATCGGTCAATACAATCAGTATCTTGAAAATAGTTGATAATTGTTGTGAGTAAACCTTAGAATGTAGTGTGTTGATCAGGATATTTTATATCAATGTGTATAATTGTAGCATTACGATTCCAAAGCATGGAATCAGTAAGTACTATTTAAGCATATATTGTACAATTATGAATGTAAATGAGTGGAGGACACATCCTTAACCTTCCCTGCTTCCAGTGGATCACACACGACACGCACACCGCGCAATTCCTAATTGTGGGTTACGCGCAGGCTACATGCATATCCGTATTCTGTTTATAAATGTTTACTGGGTCTGTGTGGTTACGTGTTATGTGTTAGTTGTGACTATTCCGGTAACATATGTCTGATCCGTTTGACGGACGGTGCAGAACGCACTTACAACTTTATACATGTAACAGTCTTTGCAGCATGGACGATTACGTACACGCTCACATCTATATGTTCCATAGTCGTAATTCAAACGTGACTGCATTCACGCTTGCCAGTTACTGTGACCACTACACGCTAGCTGCTCGGTGTCATTAATATGCATACCCATGGTACTTAAGTACATTTACATATCCCCCCCCCCCGCAGTCACGCACGCCACAGGCATCCATTCTCCTGCTGGGAAAGGTGCGGTACTGCATGTTAAACATTCCTTATTCCCCTCGCCATGGCCCAGGATACATATGTCGTGACCGCAGGGATGTTCAGATGACAGGTGCTTATATCCCCACGCATACAGGCCTTTGATTGTCAGGGTGTTGCTGTGGTGCTTTGGGTTTGGTCTTGTCCGCCCAGTGTACGGAACTGCCCTGACCGTGTACGAATGTTAGATGAGTCACATGGGCACGTTTTGTCCGTGTCTATGGTACCATGTCACCCCCAATTATTCATAACCGTGCGCC
Source organism: Protopterus annectens (assembly GCF_019279795.1). Taxonomy (NCBI): domain Eukaryota; kingdom Metazoa; phylum Chordata; order Ceratodontiformes; family Protopteridae; genus Protopterus; species Protopterus annectens. The sequence goes on along the minus strand of NC_056728.1, from coordinate 240,179,371 downwards.
GATTGGCGGTGTACCCGTTGTAGATCTTTTTATACTAATTGCACACGGTCTGGTCGAACGTATCTATTTCCATTACTAACCCTCGGTATGTATGACCTGTGTCGCAATATTACATGGGTTTACCATTGCGTGACGGCTTTCACTGAGCCACAGACATGTCCGTTGTTTGGTTTGGGCCGGTTCCGCTGTGCTACACACATTTAACATGGCGGAACAGCTTGAACAGCTCAGCCACGGGACATCGGGTTCTCCGTCGCTGTTTAGTATTGAATCGCTATGTGGAGTTTGTTTCACAAAGCGAGACAATGTCGACATTGGTAACGGACATCTCGCCGCAGTACGCCCGCACCGCTGGTGACGATGTCTGCGCTTGGTCGGCGGACAGGCATTATGCTGTGCCATTATGTCTGGGAATATATGGTTTCTTGCCATAGATGATATGCCATACTAGCAATGACCCGCGTCTGGGTGTGGGTACTGCTGCATTACCCACGGGAAGAGTGGCCTTAGGTTAAGTGGTGCTCTAGGCAGAAGTTGCCACCGCAACATCACCCGTTACCCCCCTCCTGGTCTACCTACACCAAACAATGTCTGGAGAGGTGCCCGAGTAGAGCAACGCCCTAGATGTCTGCCTACTTGGCCTATGCCTGAGGCCGGCTATGTGTGTGGTCCCCTGGGCATCGGACTCGGGAACACGCCACGTCTGCCGTGGGTATGTCCAGCATTACCCACATCCAGCCGTGGTGTATTGCCATGATGTTCCATGTGTACAGTGGTGCCGGTTACCATACATATGCCTTTCTCAAAAGCCTATTTCACACTTCTGAACACTACTGTGGTCTCCTTTAAGGCCCCTGAGCCAGTGGTGAACATCACTCAAACCGCTGAATCACGCACATATGCCTTCCACCAGCACCTACAGGACTGCATGGATCAGGCAATCCCATACAAAACTGAGACTCTTTGTACCACAGACAAGCATGCAGTCTGGTGGACCCCAGCCATGAACTAGCTCTACAACGACAGGAGGTAGATAGTACAGGTTAAAGCGAATACCTGTAAGATAACACACCCTTGCTCATTATATGTGAAGAACTACAAGCTGTCATGAAATCATCCAGGGGAAATTCAACAGAGAAATTAACAAGGACTCAACAGACATTCATAAGTCCGTCTTTAGCTATGTTGGACACCTGGGAGGACACTCCCAGATATGCTCAAACCGGGTTCGCAATGATGTGAAGATGACTGAACCTACACACATTGCCAGCATACTGGCTGACATGTTCAGTGCTAACATTTCCCCCCCTCCCCCCCACATGGAGAGTTATCTATACCTGAGACTTGCCGATCCTGGAACATCTGTAACACACAGGTGGGAAATGCTGTCTCCACGGCAGTCAACACAGCATCCATGGGACCAGATGGTGTCCCAGCTGTGTACTCCATGAACTCTATGGGGAATTAAACCCACACTTAGGACAGCTGTTTAATCATAGCCTCACCTCAGGATACGCACCAGTAGTAGCACAAGGCGACTGTAGTCACACTTCACATAGATGGTGCCTCCACTGCCCCTGGTTATTACCATCCCATTAGCTTGACAAGCCTTATCTGCAAAGCCATGGAGAGGGATCATAATGGAACTCATAGATAAAGACATAGGGGACTCGCATACTTTGCATACAACCCAGTTTAGCTTGGTCAAAGACAGATCATGCCTTTTACATGTGTTTGACTTTGTAGGATCAGTCACCAAGGCCATTGATGAGGGTAAAGCAGTCCATACAGCCTACCTCAACCTGGCAAAGGCCTTCAACACAATACCCCCCTCGGGTATCAGTGATAAACCCGTCATCTTGAACGTATATCCATACATCGCCATATGGGTTGCAAACTGGCTAAGTCACAGAACACACATGGCCATAGTTGCTGGCGCCATGTCATACTCACAGCCAGTCACAAGCGGCGCCCCATGGGGCCCAGTCCTGGGTCCACTATTTTTCAGCATCTACGTTTCCAAAGTACAAGCAAACACAGGGGGGTTATGGGTGACAATGTTTGCAGATGACTGCAAACTGGGTGCCATAGTCAGACACACATCTGACACAGATATCCTTCAGGTGTGCCTCACAGATGTGGAGAAGTGGTGCCTGAGACATGGCCTACAGCTACATGCCAGGAAATGCATAGTCATACCCATCAGGAAGAACAAGGTTACCCCTAGCTATCATATAGGTGGCAATCCACTGAGCACAGAGGGAGTTACCAGGGATCTGGGGACCCGGGTTGTTGTTAACCGTTTGTTAGACACACACGTTGCTAACGTAGTTAGGTAGACCTTCCACATTGCCCACATCATCATGAAGGGATTCACATCTAGATCAGGGGAGGTCATTGCCCCCTTGTACTCATCACTCATTAGACCTATGATTGGGTACAATGCCCCGTTCAGAATGTATGTGACCCGACACCTGCAGCAGCTGGAGAGGCACCAACAGTTCATCGACAAACAGATGCAGGGTCTCAGGAATATGTGTTATACTGACCAACTGAAAGAATTACAGATGTATACAGTTGCATACCACTTGCACAGAGGTGACCTGTGCCTGGCATACAAGGCCATGTCGAACCCAGATCTGATGAGTATGCTTCACCTAAAGAAGTTAGATCCCTCAGAACCACAAGGGCAGGTGACGACACCTTGACACTGTCAGTAATAGAACGTGTTGGTGGGACAGATTCATCACCCAGACACTCACTATGCTGTGGAACAACATCCCAGTACATGTGAGGGCAGGCACCTCGCTGGCCTTCTGTTAGTATTTCAACATGGATGTCTGAATTGATTTATTTAAGTAACCTTCTAAATGAATATTTACATTACCACATTGTGAATCTTTACATTTCGTTGGTCTATTTTACATTAGTCATAACCATACGGTTTATCTGTGTATATTATGGTTCATTTATATTACTAGGTGTCTGCAGTTCTTTAATATATTGGCACAGTCCGTAGAACATATATATGTAGCTTACACGGTCAGACATTTGGAAAACATTATGTTGGTTCATCTTTCATATATATACATATATTTCTATTTCTCTATGAAGAATGTACCTTCAAGCAATGTCTGATGTCCTCACTGTGTGGAATCTGTAACCCAAGTAAAGTTTGTTTGCTTGTTTGCCTTTAAGGCATGTAAGTAATACCTAGCACATCTAATGTACTGACCAATTAAGGGTTTTACATGTAGTAGGTTGGACTGCATTGTATGTATTCTGAATAAGTCTGCTTATGAAGCAGACGAAAAGAGCTTCAGTAAACTATGGTGACTGCATTTAATTAGTGGTGTGCTCTGAGTGGTCACTGACGGTGTCTACAGTACCTCGTCTTTGCTTTGGACTTCATCGGCTGGTTGTCTGTGTTTGTTGTATGGGGTATGTCAAGTGTAGTCCCTATGTGTATTACTTGTGTAATGCCTTACTACGGCAGTGTAATTCCACCGGGTTTGCAGTTATGGGTGCCATCTTAGTCATACGCTTGTCCATCCATGTGACTTGCCTACTGGACACTGGTATATGGCTGTAAACATTTCACACCTGCATTTTGCAATCTCCGGTAGATGGTTTGCATTATTAGCGGAGAGTAAGGCAGGTGCTACGCACACATCCCTCCCACGGGGCGGGACAAAGGATTGCCTGCGAAACAACACCGAGCCCAGAGTCTACATACCCAGAATCCCTTGACTGCAACAATTGACAGTACCCATTACACATCCGTCATGTGTGCGGGACTGTGATGTGGACGCAGTTCTATGGACCCGGTACCCTGGGTATTTCTGTGCATCTGTGCTGCATTACATGGACAGCTATCAGCAACATTAAACACGCTATGGTGCATATGTGTACCTGTGACGACAATGAGTTCAGGTACGCTGAAATACGACATTATTCTGTTCTTTCCACAATTTTTGGGTCCTACAATGGACACCACTGTGCATATGTAAAGTGTAGAGCTTGTCGGACTGTGTCCTTGTGAGCAGTGGGTTTCACTGATGCTGTGTGTTCAGCAATCGCGGATGTCTGCTTGTCTACCCATACTGTGTAGTGCTACAGGAACCATGTCTTCCCACACCAGAACCCAATGGTGTACATCCATTGTTGCAGGTTAGCAACCACTCTCATACCCAGCGGTCACGATTGGGTGGTATTGCCACTTTATTATCGGAACAACACCTCCAGACTGTGTACATCACGGGAACTTTAGGCCAGTCTTACCGGCCATTTGCAATTGTAATTAGCACACACGTGTCAATACATGTATGATAAGACATATTATCATGCAGAAGTTAATCTATGTTATATGGACATGTGCTTCTGCTATTGGCATCCGTTGCTGCGAGTGTTGCCAGGTACCATACACATTGCTTGCTCAGAGGCACACTACACAATTCTGCACACTACTGTGGTCTCCTTTAAGGACACTGAGCCAGTGGTCGACAGTACTGCAGCCACTGCATCAATCACATTTGCCATCTACCAGTACCTACAGGACTGCATGAACCTGGCATTCACTTAACCAACTGTGGTTCATTGTACCAATGCCAAGCATCCAGTGTGGTGTACCCCAGCCATACACAGGATGTACAACACGAGGAGGTGGCTACTACAAGGTTGAGCAGACACCTTGTGAGGTATGACACCCTTGGTCATCATATGTGTAGAGTTACACACTGTCATGAAATTGTCCAGGGCACATTCCACAGATATACCTACATGGACCTGGCTGACAATCATACCACCGTCAATTGCTATGCTCAACACCTGGGAGGTCACTCCCACATATGCTCTGACTGGGTTCACAAAGAGGTGGAGTTTACTCAACATACACACATTGCCAACAAACAGGCTGACAAGTCCAGTATGGACATCTCCACACCCTCCCCCACACATGAGGAGATGTCTGTACCAGCGGTTTGTGGTCAACAAATGTTCTGTGACACACAGGTGGGACATGCTCTCTCCAGGGTAGTGGACATAGCATCCATGAGACCAGCTGGTGACCCCACTGTGTACTCCACTATCTCATTGAGGTATTAGACCCACAGTTAGGACAGCTATTTCTTTGTAGCCTCACCTCAGGTAAGGTACCCAGGTTGTGTCGCACGGCAACTTTAGTCCCTCGTCACAGGGCCAATGCCTCCACTGGGCCTGGTTATTACTGTCCCATGACCATGAGGAGACCTATCTGCAAAGACATGTGGAGGGATCATACTGCGGCTCATATATGACTGCATAGGGGACATACATACTTTGCATCCAACACGGTTTGTCTTGTTCAGGGGCGGTTCATGCCTTTAAAGCATGGGTGAAATTTCCGGGACAGTCACCGAGGCCATTGATGGGGGTGTTGCAGTCCATACAGCCTACCTCGACCTGGCAAAGGCCTTCGACACAATACCACCCTCGGGTATCAGTGATAAACCCGTCATCTTGAACGTATATCCATACATCGCCATATGGGTTGCAAACAGGCTAAGTCACAGAACACACATGGTCATAGTTGCTGGCGCCATGTCATACTCACAGCCAGTCACAAGCGGCGTCCCATGGGGCCCAGTCCTGGGTCCACTATTTCTCAGCATCTACGTTTCCAAAGTACAAGCAAACACAGGGGGGTTATGGGTGACAATGTTTGCAGATGACTGCAAACTGGGTGCCATAGTCAGACACACATCTGCACAGATATCCTTCAGGAGTGCCTCACAGATGTGGAGGAGTGGTGGCCGAGACATGGCCTACAGCTACATGCCAGGAAATGCATAGTCATACCCTTCGGGAAGAACAAGGTTACCCCTAGCTATCATATAGGTGGCAATCCACTGAGACAGAGGGGGTTACCAGGGATCTGGGGACCCGGGTTGTTGTTAACCGTTCGTTAGACACACACGTTGCTAACGTAGTTAGGTAGACCTTCCACATTGCCCACATCATCATGAAGGGATTCACATCTAGATGAGGGGAGGTCATTGTCCCCTTGTACTCATCACCCATTAGACCTATGATTGGGTACAATGCCCCGTTCAGAATGTATCTGACCCGACACCTGCAGCAGCTGGAAAGGCACCAACAGTTCATCGACAAACAGATGCAGGGTCTCAGGAATATGTGTTATACTGACCAACTGAAAGAATTACAGATGTATACAGTTGCATACCACTTGCACAGAGGTGACCTGTGCCTGGCATACAAGGCCATGTCGAACCCAGATCTGATGTGTATGCTTCACCTAGAGAGGATAGATCCCTCAGAACCACAAGGGCAGGTGACGCACACCTTGACACTGTCATTAATAGAACGTGTTGGTGGGACACATTCATCACCCAGACACTCACTATGCTGTGGAACAACATCCCAGTACATGTGAGGGCAGGCACCTCGCTGGCCTTCTGTTAGTATTTTGACATGGATGTCTGAATTGATTTATTTAAGTAACCTTCTAAATGAATATTTACATTACCACATTGTGAATCTTTACATTTCGTTGGTCTATTTTACATTAGTCATAATCATACGGTTTATCTGTGTATATTATGGTTCATTTCTATTACTAGGTGTCTGCAGTTCTTTTAATATATTGGCACAGTCCGTAGAACATATATATGTAGCTTACACGGTCAGACATTTGGAAAACATTATGTTGGGTCATCTTTCATATATATACATATATTTCTATTTCTCTATGAAGAATGTACCTTTCGAAGCAATGTCTGATATCCTCACTGTGTGGAATCTGTAACCCAAGTAATGTTTGTTTGCTTGTTTGCCTTTGAGGCATGTAAGTAATACCTAGCACATCTAATTTACTGACCAATTAAGGGCTTTACATGTAGTAGGTTGGACTGCATTGTATGTATTCTGAATAAGTCTGCTTATGAGGCAGACGAAAAGAGCTTCAGTAAACTATGGTGACTGCATTTAATTACTGGTGTGCTCTGAGTGGTCACTGACGGTGTCTACAGTACCTCGTCTTTGCTTTGGACATCATCGGCTGGTTGTCTGTGTTTGTTGTATGGGGAATGTCAAGTGTAGTCCCTATGTGTATTACTTGTGTAATGCCTTACTACAGCAGTGTAATTCCACCGGGTTTGCAGTTATGGGTGCCATCATAGTCATACGCTTGTCCATCCATGTGAATTGCCTACTGGACACTGGTGTACGGCTGCACACATGTCACACCTGCATTTTGCAATCTCCGGTAGATGGTTTGCATTATTAGCGGAGAGTAAGGCAGGTGCTACGCACATCCCTCCCACGGGCGGACAAAGGATTGCCTGAAACTACACCGAGGCCAGATTCTACATACCCAGACTCCATTGACTGCAACAGTCGACAGTACCCATTACACATCCTTCATGTGTGCGGGACTGTGATGTGGACGCAGTTCTATGGACACGGCACCCTGGGTATTTCTGTGCATGTGTGCTGCATTTCATGGACAGCTATCAGCAACATTGAACACGCTTGCGGTGCATATGTGTACCTGTGACGTGGTGACGACAATGAGATCACGTGAGTAATGCAGGGAGCTAGCAGGCATTCCATGAATAGAATTTTTGGGTCCTACAATGGACACCGATGTGCATATGTCAAGTTAGATGTTGCTGGACTGTGTCCACCTGCCCAGTGCTTTTCACTGCTGGTGTATGTTCCCCAATCGCGGATGTCTGTTTCACTACCCAGTCTACATGGTGCTACATAACCAGGTGATTTAGTACTGTGAACAAATGACATACATCCAAAGATGCTGGTTAGCAACTGCTTCATATAAACCTCAGACATCCCAATGGGACATATCCGTCACAGTATTTCCAATATAACACCACCGGAACATGTTGATTACCTATGTTTTCATTTAACCATGTTGTCTTCATAGGTGGGAATGCCATATTTACATATCCTACTTGACGTTGTGTGTGTGCCATTAGTATGTGTTCCACAGGTCGCACATCTGTTCCGCTGTACGGTAGCGGGTGCTCCTTATTCTGTTGCTGGCAGATTGAGTGCTGTGTACGCCGGTGTTGGCACGACGGTCCGGCTTTGTATGTGGAATGTCAACTGTAGTCCCTATGTGTATTTCCTGTGTTATGCCTTACCGCGGCTATGTAATTTACCCGGCTTTGCAGTTGTGGGTGCCATCTTGGCCATACGGGTGTCCATCCATGAGAATTGCCTACTGGACACTAGTATAGGGCTGTACACATTCCACACCTGCATTTAGCATTCTCCGGTGGATGGTTTGCATTATTAGCGGAATGTAAGGCAGGTGCTATGCACACATCCCTCCCACGGGGCGGGACAAAGGATTGCCTGCGAAACAACACCGAGCCCGGAGTCTACATACCCAGAATCCCTTGACTGCAACAATTGACAGTACCCATTACACATCCGTCATGTGTGCGGGACGGTGATGTGGACGCAGTTCTATGGACCCGGTACCCTGGGTATTTCTGTGCATCTGTGCTGCATTACATGGACGGCTATCAGCAACATTAAACACGCTATGTGCATATGTGTACCTGTGACGACAATGAGTTCAGTTAGGTGATGAAATAAGGCGGCATTCCTGTCTTTAGACAAATTTTTGGGTCCTACAATGGACGCCACTGTGCATATGTTAAGTGTAGAGCTTGTCGGACTGTGTCCTTGTGAGCAGTGGGTTTCACTGATGCTGTGTGTTCAGCAATCGCGGATGTCTGCTTGTCTACCCATACTGTGTAGTGCTACAGGAACCGTGTCTTCCGACACCAGAACCCAATGGTGTACATCCAATGTTGCAGGTTAGCAACCACTTTCATACCCAGCGTTCACGATTGGGTGGTATTGCCACTTTATTATCGGAACAACACCTCCAGACTGTGTACATCACGGGAGCTTTAGGCCAGTCTTACCGGCCATTTGCAATTGTAATTAGCACACATGTGTCAATACATGTATGATAAGACATATTATCATGCAGAAGTTAAACTATGTTATTTGGACATTGGCTTCTGCTATTGGCATCCGTTGCTGCGAGTGTTGCCAGGTACCATACACATTGCTTGCTCAGAGGCAGACTACACAATTCTGCACACTACTGTGGTCTCCTTTAAGGCCCCTGAGCCAGTGGTCGACAGTACTGCAGCCACTGCATCAATCACATTTGCCATCTACCAGTACCTACAGGACTGCATGAACCTGGCATTCACTTAACCAACTGTGGTTCATTGTACCAATGCCAAGCATCCAGTGTGGTGTACCCCAGCCATACACAGGATGTACAACACGAGGAGGTGGCTACTACAACGTGGAGCGGACACCTTGTGAGGTATGACACCCTTGGTCATCATATGTGTAGAGTTACACACTGTCGTGCCATGGTCCAGGGCACATTCCACAGATATACCTACATGGACCTGGCTGACAATCATACCACCATCAGATGCTATGCTCAACACCTGGGAGGTCACTCCCACATATGCTCTGACTGGGTTCACAAAGAGGTGGAGTTTACTCAACATACACACATTGCCAACAAACAGGCTGACAAGTCCAGTATGGACATCTCCACACCCTCCACCACACATGAGGAGATGTCTGTACCAGCGGTTTGTGGTCAACAAATGTTCTGTGACACACAGGTGGGACATGCTCTCTCCAGGGTAGTGGACATAGCATCCATGAGACCAGCTGGTGACCCCACTGTGTACTCCACTATCTCATTGAGGTATTAGACCCACAGTTAGGACAGCTATTTCTTTGTAGCCTCACCTCAGGTAAGGTACCCAGGTTGTGTCGCATGGCAACTGTAGTCCCACGTCACAGGGCCAATGCCTCCACTGAGCCTGGTTATTACTGTCCCATTACCATGAGGTGACCTATCTGCAAAGACATGGGGAGGGATTGTACTGCAGCTCGTATATGACTGCATAGGGGACATACATACTTTGCATCCAACACGGTTTGTCTTGTTCAGGGGCGGTTCATGCCTTTAAGGCATGGGTGAAATCTTCGGGACAGTCACCGAGGCCATTGATGGGGGTGTTGCAGTCCATACAGCCTACCTCGACCTGGCAAAGGCCTTCATCACATTACCCCCCTCAAGTATCGTTGATAAACCCATTGGCTGGGATGTGGACACGTACATCACAGAATGTGTTGGAAACTGTCTATGCGACACAACCCACACAGTCATAGTTGCTGGCAGCGTGACAGACCTACTGCCTGTCGCAAGTGGTGTCCCATGGGGCCCTTCCATGGGTCCACTCCTGTCATACATCTACATTTCCACGGTACAGGCACACACAGGGGTTTTGTGGGCAACATTGTTTGTAGATGACTGCAACACAGGTGCCATAGTGGGACGGACATCTGACACAGATATCCTTCGGAGGGGCCTCCCAGATATGCTTATCTGCTGTCAGGAACATGTCCCACAGCTGAATGCTAAGTAATGCAACATCATACCTGTGGAGAACTACTAGGTCACCCCTGTCCAGCATATAGGTGGCTGTCCACTCAGCACAGGGGTGATTACCAGGGATCAGGGGACAGAGTTTGTTGGTCACCATTCATTCAACACACACGTTGCTATCGTGGTTGTGTGGGACTTCTACATTGCCCACCTGTTTGTGCAGGGATTCACATCTACATCAGGCTAGGTCATTGTCTCCTTGTACCCATTACGTGTTACACCTATGATTTACTACATTGCCCCATTCAGACTGTATCTGACCATACACCTACAGCAGCTGGGAAGCCCTCATAGGTTAATTGTTGTACAGATGCAGGATGACATCATTTTGTGTTATGCTGGCCTACTTGTAGGACCCCTGCCACATTACGTCACATACCTGCTGTTTAGTGTTGACCTGTGCCTGACATACGTGGCCATGTCAACCCATATGTCATGTGTATGCTTCACCAACTGTATCTGCATCCCCTAGAACCACTAGGGCAGGTGACATTTACCTTGTCACGGTCATTAATGGGATGTGTTTGAGTGACACATATATCACCCAGACACTCATAATGCTGTGGATCTACATCACAGTACATGTGAGACAGAGATCCTTCCTAGCCTTGTTCACGGGTATGTTGTCCATTGGATGGGGAATTGCAGGTATATGCCAGGGATTACATCATTATCACTGCTTGACGGAGGTACAGCAAAATCATGAGTATTTTATCTGAAGCACAGAAGGTTGGCAAAGTCATCCTAACTATGGTGTAGTGTTATGGCTGAACCTGGGACGATGGCCTACCCTGTACCTATGGTCATATGAACCTATATTCATAGTTTGTCACATTTACAATTGTCTATCCCCTATACTCTTTCTCCAGTGTATATTTCTGTGGCACATGATTGTCCTCTGTATTACATGCAGGTATGCTGTGTACAGTGCACATACGTCACAGTTGATGACAGTGTATCTGTGTCCCTAACACTGTGATACTGAGGACTACCACACATCCTTCACAACATTACATGCATATGTCCATTCTATTCTTCTTTGGCCTATGGTGGGGTGTTAAGGCAAACATTACACAAGTCCCTGTTTGTGCATGCTTCATGTTGGTGTTTGACCAGGCTCCGTTGCAGTCGTGTGTTGGACAGTAGTGTTTCTGTGTGGTTGCCATGTGTTTTTATTGCTGGTACATCTGTGGGAGTTGTGGTTGGCACATGTTCCTCTTTGCAGGGACACCCATCCTGGGGTTTGTGTCATGCATCTGCACTTGGCACCTGCCATATGTCCTGTACTATTCCCACAGTCGTGTATGCCTTCATGCACTACTACTGCGTGTTACAGGCTGTTTGTATGTGGTACACATGGACATTGTGATGGTTGGCTTGACCTATTCCCATGCTAGAACGTACACATCTGTCAATTAAGTTGTTTAAATCAAACTGTAACACTCATTCATATTTCAAAATGACAGTCAATAACACAGGAAGCTGAGGTTAATAACATTTTACTACTGTGCAGCAGGAGGCAAAGAACTATGCAGTACATGTGTAGACATTTGTTGTACTCTATACATGTCACATCTGTATGAGCATTGTGTATATTATCATCTTTTGCAAACATTAATGATGTGGTCAGTCACAAGGCATTTACATTGCTAGAGTCCACAACGTTGTATTCCTACAACAGTGCTCAGGTAATGCATATTAAATGTTTTCCCATGAGGATAGCACAACCGCATGAGCCGCATATTCAATTAGACTATACTGGTAAATTCTGCTCTGTCACGGTTCCAACACTGTTCAGATCCGTACTCACTCCATTTCCTACTAGGTTCCTTTGTCTCTTTGCTGAGCAGCTGTACTCTGTGTTACAGCTCACAAGCCTATCCTCCTCAGTGGAAGGATGACAGATATACCTGTACATACATGTATTATTCTCTAACCGAGCAGATGACTAATGCTGAATGACATACACCTGCTGCACTGGTTACTGCTAGGGTCAGGGTTCAATCACACTGCAGCTACACTACAGGCAATTACATGCATGATAAGCTCTACTGCCATATTGTACGATAGAATAATATGCATTATACACTATTTGCTTCTAAAGTTGCACGTCATATATATGTTTAAATATGTATTTTGCTAACATTCTCCCTCCTTTGATTGCTTCTATTCTATCCAAAAACATATACAACATTATTTCATTCCCTAGCCTCTTCCTCTGTGGAACGTTTAACTAGGCAAGTAATTTGTTGTACATTTCAGGAAGGATTGCATTTTCTATTGACAAATACCACTACAGGTCTTGATACATAGTCTCGGGTACAGATATGTCGCCAGAGTCCCTGACTAATACTTACATGCAAATTATCCCGCAATAGACACATGCTCCCAATATGAGCAGAACAACACAAATGGCAATCATGATATTCAGTATGACCGACCCCATCCACCAAATGGTTTGTGGAAATGGTTCGTCAGTGGGTTTGGGCCTGGGTCCGCCATGGATGACACCTGCTGTATTACCTCTAGGTGGGCGTTGATTCTGGTCTTTTCATGTGGTAGTTGGACACAGCGATCTTCTTTAATAAGCGCGCACGTACCAATTCTCGGCGCCACGGTGCAGTCGTGCGCTATTACATTTTGTGACACAACAGTTGTCATTGCATCCAGTTCATCAGTCACAAGTTCAAGAGTGGAAAGTCACATTCATCATCCCTCCGACAGGTTTTGATAACTTCCTCTGTTCCCTGATTGATTTCACTACTCCACCAGCTGGGAGTGTTCCAGCCCAGGTTATGACGCTGTCACACAAGTCCATATGAATCGGTATTCCTTTATCTCTTGCAGAAGACTGGAATGTCAGAACAGCTTCCATTTCACCCACTGGATTACTAGGTTTCTCGACTGTGTTCCCAGTTCTTCGAGCTATATGTGTTATAGCACGTTGCACCCAGAGGCAATTGTGCAGTATGTCATGTGACTGGAGCCAGATAACCCAAATAACAACTGCCGGACCAATTCCCAGGTAACCATTGATATGCTTTTTTCCCACAAACAACATAACAATATTCTACTTTACTACTGATGCAGGTTACCTCTGCATGTAACATTTTCCTGTCTCTAACAGAGGACTGTTTATACAATTCAGGATGTTTCTGCACATCCTTCCACATTGTTCTCATGATGTTTCAATACAGATAATGAATGGTGCTACAAGTAGTACTGTGATCTTTGGCTGTTATATGACATTCGTAAGACACAGTTATGTTACAAATACTCCCACAAACTGAAACTGTATCATGTTTATGATAACATACAATTCCTTTTTGTGTGACAGGTAAGTACAGTGCCACGTTGTCCTGTGATCTCACAGAACCTGTATCAGAGTGTAAATATTCACAAGTCTCAATCTATCCCCAAGGGGACAACATGCATCGGACGTCCTCCATATGATGTACGTATGGCAGTACAAACACAGCAATTTAAAGTGTTCATAGTCTGTATATGCACACACGTCATGCCTAGGTATTTGTTGAAGTGTGGAAGACACTCTGTGGCCAGTTCATCACGTATCAGTATTTGTATCCGTGTAGTTATGTGCAGGTAAGGTCCCAGCAAATGTAAAGTAAACACAAACATGGTTAATAGGTGTATAACCATTAGGAAAGCAAACAGAAATGTCTTTGGGGTTGCTTTGTATTGTTATACAGTCTTGCCCGGGTGATTCAGGCTGTATGGTATATCAGCTACAGGATGTCAATCAGACTTGATATCCTTTACCGGTTTGTAAGATGTGAGGTGGACACAGGACGACCTCTCTGCAAACTTTACTGCAGTAGGCGTTGCCAACAGGAGCTGGTACAGACCTTCACACTTTCCACTTGCCAATACTGTTCTTTGGATAACAGTGACATGCACACAGGAGACTGGTGTCAGCTATGCGTCCATCTTTGTTTGCTCTTTATCTGTAAAAGACTTTAACTGAAGAACAGTGTTATTGGTTAACAATCCTCTCATGTCACCTGCTAATGAGCCATCGACCTCCGGCTCTGCAGGCATGACAGCTTTCCACTCTGGCACATGATATGCCATTCCACATACTACTTCGAAGTGCGTGCAGCACTTTACATTTGGAACTGTTGTCATGCTCAGCAATGCTAGAGGTAGACAGCACATGTAAGTCATCTGGATGTCACCCACCAACCTCCTCTACTTATTTCTCGGGATCCCACTTTACGGCGCCAGCTGTCATGCTGACTGTGGGTTGTACATGCAATTTACATTAATGGAAATACAAAATAATCCCCCAGGTTGCGTGATTGTCTGGTTCACTACATGTGTTCTATTGTCACTGTAGCTTCTTTACAGCATGCCAGATCTAGGGATACTTTATTGAACTGGCACCTTTGCCACTGCTGCTGCATCCGGATTCATGGTTGGGAATGCTTCTACCCATTATGATTATATATATGTGTAATCACTAAACAGTATTTGTTCCCTTCACATTTATTCAGATGTATGAACTCCATACAAATAGTACGGAACAGTTATGGTGGTGTAGGTAAACTCACTCCCTTCGGTTTAAATGCTCCCTGTGCATGATATCTACTGAAAATGTGACACGCTGCTCATGATGTTTGTATGTGGTTCGTAATTCCGTATGTTAGGGGTATTCTGTTAACCAAATGTACCGTCCCCTGTTGAGACATGTCTCTACCCATGGCTCCACAAAGCCGCATATCTGAATACATTAGACGTTAATATTGGCTTTATCACTGTGGATATGTGCGGTCCGTGTTCAGGGATTGCTCCTCGTCATACCCACGTCAGCTTTTCTGCTTTCGTAGTTGATGTTTGCATTGTTTGTAAATTTTCTACATCTAAACTGTCTGAGGTTTGTCATTCCTCATTCACACAAACACTTTCCAACTGTGAGGCTGCTTGTTTTGCAGATGCATGGGCCCATGCCTTACCTTTCCTACTGTTATCCTGTTGCTTTCTATGACTTGCACATTTACACTTACCTACTTTAGTGGGTAACTGAATGGAGTCTAATGCATTCAAGATCAATTGCGCATGATTAATCGGTTTAGCGGTGGATGTTATCATTCCCATTATTCTTCCACTGCTGCTCATAAACATGCACTGTACAGACAACATACTGACTATCGGGACATATGTCCACACATCAGTTTTCCACTACAGTACAAGCACGTGTTAAAGCTATCTATTCTGCTACTTGAGCAGACACGTTATGCTGCAGGGTTTGGCCGTCTACAATCTCATTATCAATAACTACTGCATACCCTACTTGATTCGTTCCTGTTGGACTCTGTCTACATGATCCGTACACATTAATTGTCACCTCTGCATCATCTAAGGGTATATCAGTGATATCATGTCTGTGTGTAGTTATTTAATCCATTTCGTATAGGCAACTGTGTGGTGTGCCATACACAGGTGTCGGACGTGACGTTGATAGGTTTCATGTTGTACAACGTTCAATCACCATATGAGGTTGAATCAGTGGTATGGTCAAACAAGACAAATGTCTAGCATGGGTCAGGAATGCTATCTTCTCTTGCAGCAGACTGATCGCAACTGCATGACACATTCTCACAGTGAGAGGGTGGTCTAGTAACATTAAGGCCGGGCCTGTACTGCCATGGGTGCTACAACAACTGCCTGTACACAATGTGGCACTGACCATGCCACAGTGTCCAACTGCAAGGAGTAGTGAGCTATGTAGCGTTGCTTACTTCCATGCTGTTGCATCAAGACTGACGTCATATATCTCCGCTTACAATCTGCAGTCTGACAACATGTGTTATGATTATTCAGAAGACCTACTACAGATGTTGCAGCTATCAATCGTTCTAGTCTGCAGACAGCTGTGTCTGCTACTGTTATCCAGTGTAGTATGTGTTGTGCTGCCATAGGTGTATTAAAGATTACGGCAGACAATACAGCGGATTCCACAGCATTGTTTGGTAACCAGCTTTGACAAATGTTAGTCGGCCCAGACAGGACTTCATTCCCTTCTTGTTAGTTGGCTTGTGTGCTTATGAAACTGCTACCGTCCTATCGTAATGTGATGTTCTACCCTACTTGGATACCACATATCCCAGGTACTTGACCTGTATTCTCTGTAGTTGCAATTTATGCTTGCTTACTTTATGTCCCTGTTCTGCTGAATATCTGAATAATGCTATTGTATCTTCCATACATTACTGCTGGGTAGGGGCCGCAAGCAGAATATCATCCACATAAAGTAGAACTTGACTGGCCCCGGGTGGAGTTAACACCGGAATGTAGCTAGCCATCTCCTGTGGGAATATCGTTGTACTTTCACAGTATCCCCGCGATAGCCAGGTATGGCTGTATCTGTTACCCTGAATGTACATACGAAGCAATACGGACTATCTGGATGTATAGGTATTGCAAAGGAAGCATAGCTTATATGTACCACGGTAAGATAGTTCTGTGGCGTGTTCATAGCATTGAATATAGTGTGTGGGTCTGGCACCATCGCTACCCTAAGTATTATTACGTGATTTACAGCTTGTACATACTGTACCATCCGCCATTCCCCCTTTGTTTTCCGATCAGAAGATACAGGGGTATTGCATGGTGAATAGCGATTACTTTGTAGATGGGGAATTCTCTGTGACTTTACAGATATCTTCTGGTGTCCACGGTCTATACACTACGGGGGTTGGGTCCTGGCCTTCCTGTCCTGCATGAGGGTTCGGTACTTCAATTAATTGACAGATATCCTCACTCTGTTCTAGTGACTGTCTTCTTACTCGGGTGTTCCTAGGTATGTTACGAGTTCGGGATGTGGTTTCAATAGCTTCTGTTACATTTGGTCGTTGTGCTACCTCTGTTGCCACAGGATAACGTGTGGGGACTAGCCTGCCTTCCCGCTTCATATCCTGGATGTGGTATCGGAGGTGGTAGGGTGTTGTGGGGGGGGGGGCTATCGGTACTACTGTATTATGATCTTCTCTGTGCGTATGATGCTTTGACATTTGTAGTGTTCTGTTCCCTTCAGTTCACTACCTCAATCCACCTATGTGCATGACGGATACCCAATTGTCGCTGTTTTGTCGCCTGCACATCTTAGGGCTGCCACCTTTTCAAATGCACAATGTGGGACATTAGTGTTCGAAACGTGTAATTTTCCAGGGAAAAGCATACCCACGGCCAGTACATGGGACAGGATTTCACTTTTTGCCAGGAGAGCAACCAATTGTTGTAGCATTTCAGTTGCTTATTCTGTTTATTATGATATTTTGTTGTTCCAGATACATAATTACTGTTTTATGCTACCATTTTGAAATATATCTGGGAAATGTTTGTCCTGTGATTTCAGGACATTTGCCATTTTTTCGGTTTGTTTGCAGGACACAACTGGCCAAAGAGGGACTGTCCCTCTCAGGGTGGAACAGGTGTTTACCGTAGAACATGTGCATCACATTTTCAGGGATTACAATGTTTCAGTAACGATATTTTGTGTAATATACCATAAATGTCGTATTTATTACCCCATTCTGCTGGATAACTCACATTATGTGCTCTCTGCGATTGCATATACTTCACGTCACCCGTCAAACGCGGATCACATGATCTGTTTCTTCAATAATCTCCCATATCCTCTACACGACTGCTACGTACTCTTCTCTCATACCACGTGGTGTCTCCTTCCCTGTATCCACTGTAGTGTCTACAATGACTATTTACTCTGCTGTGTGTTCCGCTGACCTATGTTCAGATTTAACAGTATGTGGGTAGGTCTTCGACCCGCTATCACTACTGTTAACAGAAACACAATGTATTCTGGTCCCTGATCTACAATAGAGACAAAGAGGCAAACACTCCTTACCTGAGCCTCCTGTTTAAGGCTGCACGATTTCTTCTTGGGATCCAGTTTTCCGCTTTTCAGCCACAGATCAGACAGTAAACAGCCTCTTTACACACAACAATTCAGTCGGAGGTCTTTTCATTCAAGAAGAACCATTTAGGCAAATACTCCTGCGTAGATGTCTAACCAGCCATGCACTCTGACCTGTAGCTTACCAAGGGAATTCCGGATTACAAGGATCACAATGTCAAATAAGTTGTTAAAACCAGACTGTAGTTATCAGTAGGCTTTTCTAAGTGACAGTCAATAACACAGGAGGCTCGGGTTCAGAAAGTTTTAGTAGTGTACACAGGCAGGCTAAATCATATACAGTCCAAGTATGAGAGTTTTGTCTGACTCTATACAGTAAGCAGTTACTTTATATAGTGTTTACAATCAGCTTTTGCCCACCTTACTGACATGGTCGGTCACAGGGCATTTCCATCACTATGGTCCACAATAGTCTATACATACGTGGGTGCTGGGGTCGTGCTTTTAAAATGTTTTCCCATGAGAATAAGACAGCCTTGCAAGGCACCTTGTCAATTACACTGTCCTTCTGTGATTGTAACTGTTTCAAGGACCCTAGACTGTTCCGATACAGTACTCAGTTAATTACTTAATACGCTGCTTTGTCTCTCTGGTAAGGAGTTGTACTGTTATCTTCGATTGAGCTCACAAGGCCATCCTCCTCAGAGGTAGGGGTGATGTTATGCATGTACATACATTTATTGTTCTGTAACCCAGCAGATAATTAATGCTGACAGACATAAGCCTGCTGTACTGGTTACTGCCAGGATCAGAATTCCATCACACTACAGCTTAGCTTCACCAATTACATGCAGGCTTACTTCTACTGCCATATTGTACGGTACAATTCAATGCATTATATAGTATTTCGAGTCTAAACTGGCACTTCATATGTGTTTCTATATATATATTTGAACAACATCCATCCGCCATATGCATGTTGTTCCGTCCTTTACCTTGACCGTGTGTATTTGGCCGTCCGCAACGCTACTCTCCACATGTGATGTCCCACCTTCCCTTCTTTGCCTGTAGCACCCTGTTAGGACGTCCTGTTTGATAGGCACGTGTTCCGCTATATGTGATCGACTTCACTGCATAGCTAAACATCGATGCGGTGGTTCAACAACCCGACCTGTCCACATGTGTACAGTTATGTGCACCGTGTTGTATGCAAACCTATATGGTTTCGACGGGTACATACCACATGCGGGATGTACACATTCTGCAGACACATTCACATGCAGCCATTTACATATCTGTACCTGAGGTGGGTTGGTGACATGTGGGGTACGTATTTGGCCGCGTGGCATTGCCTAACACAAACATCTTACCACATTTCAGGTATGCACATTGTGTGTGGGTGTATAGCTGCACACGGATGCTAGCGGGTTAGGGTGCACAGGTGTACATGGGTGGGACTGACATGTACAATGAGGCTATTGTGTATTACATCTGAATGCATGGGTTCTGCTTCTGGATATTACACTTCAACATACGCCATCCAGTGTATGCGACAGAGACGTTGCTGGGTGTGGGATATGTTGTTATGCACATGTTTGCCTGTGTTTAAGGTGTCTTGATTCCTTACTGTTGTTATGTCGACACAGCTACCCGGCTATGTACTCTCACAACTGCTTGTGACCATTATGGTTGGCACCTTTTCCAATGCCCATAGTGGGTCATGTTATATGGAAACTTCGGAATTTGCAGGACTACACATACCCACGGCAAGTGCAGTTGACAGAACTTCACTTGTTTGCCATACTATAAGCTTATTCTGTAAGCATTTGGGTTCCTTATTCATATTCTTATGCCATGTATGTGTTTCATATACAAATGTATATGTTTTATACTACTATTACATGTATATTGCGGGAATATGTTTGGCAGGGGATCAGAGGTCATTTTCCATTTTTCCGATTGTTGCAGGGACACAACTGTCCAATCAGGGACTGTCCATGGCACATTGGGACAGCTGGTAACCCTGGTGAACATGCCCATGTCGCTACTGGGGTTGCCACCTTTTCCAGTTTCCAAGCTGGGATATTTCCGGGACTCACATATGAGTTTACAGGCCGACACTTACACACGGTCAGTATATAGCATAGAACTTCACTTGTTTGCCTAAGTAGAAGCGTATTGTTGTGGCAATTTGCTTGCTTATTCTGTTTCTTGTGACATTTAGGTATTTCAGTTACAGAAATGACCAATTCATGCTACCATTACATTAAATACGGGATATCATTATGTCCTACAATCTTAGCACATTTGCCATTTTTAATACGTTTTTTCGGGACACAACTGCCCATAGAGAGACTGCCCCACCCAAAGTGGGGCAGGTGGTGACCTTAGTCGCTGCTCCTATGTCGGTGCGGCGCTGACATGCTGCTGTACACCTTCTCTGAGTGTAACCACTGACGGTGCATTGCGGGACAAACGCGGTCATATGCGTATCCTTTGCTCCTTGGATGGGTACACTTATGCCTTCGTGGCTTGTATTTGCTTCTCCGTTTATTTGGGACAGGTACTATGCTGCCCACTCTACGTGCGTTTCATTCTGCACGGGACCTGGCTGCTGCCATTACTATTATGGGCGGACCGTGGCTGTCAGCACATTAGGTTGCTCACCTCATGCCGGCTTAGACACGCCTCCAGACGCATCCTACCTGAACTCGCTCACGTACACTACGCACGTGTCTGTGGTTGCGGTGCACTCTCATTAATATGCATATGGCGCTACTGCACCGGCTATTCACTGCACCGCCGGCGCAGACCTTACGCCGGCCTTGCACCGGGTTTCATGAATCCCGGGGTATATCTATCTATATTGTATGTATGATAACTGTAATGTACACTTTTTTTACCTAATTTAGTCTTTAGATATCTTTGCACTGAGTGACTTTATTTCTTTTATTTAATAATACTATTTATCCCTATATAATTATCAGATTTACATTTTTTCTTAAAGTGTATTATTTATTTTACATAAATAATAGCTGTTATATTAATTATTTCTGAAAAAAAGATGGAGGTGGTAACATTTTAAAAATGTTGTTATAGTTCTTTTTTTTTTTTTTTTTACTTGCTATAGCCAGGAGACCCTATAATGATGGAAACTGTTCTGTTACATTGTCCTGTAGGAAGAACATTAAAAATTAATAAAAGCTCGAATATCTTGAGTCTGTCTGACAATTATGCTAGAATGAAGGATTGAAAATGAAAGCAATTTTTGTTTGATCATAATTATAAAATATACATTTTTAATCTGCTTTAATTTCCTTAGTACACCACCAGCATATAACCTCATCAGCTTTATATTTCTAAGTCTGTATGGTGTACAATAAGCGTCATTTAAAAATGTCCACATAAAAACTATTCAAATCATCAAAATAAAAAAATATACCACTCCATGGAATATCAGAAAAGATACAGTGTGAAAAGCACAAAGTCATATTCATGTCATCTAGGCAAACCTCTATCCTTCACTTACCCCCGAAATTTTGGCAAGAAGTAAACAACATAATAGGGTCATCTCTAAAGAAACTTCTATGTTGGGCTATGTGGTTTTCCTACAAGTCATCAATAATCCCTTTTATAGCTCACTGTTTAGGAAAAATTTACTTTCAAAAACAGTGAGTTGAAAAAACTATAAAAATAGAATTTTTTTTTTTTTTTTGCTGGGGACAACTCCCCTACATCCCCACACCCTTTGAAGTTACACACACCACTTACATGGTTGCACAACTGTGGAAGAAAAGGGGGAAAAAGCTAAAACTGTACTGTCAGCTCACGTCACAATACAATCTGGTGAAACTCACTGCAACCTAAAATTTTCACTACAAAGATGCACAATAAAAGAGTCAGTGATGACTCCTAAGTATGCCAAGCTACATACCTAGCCAATCCACAATTCTGTCTCCATCACACTTTCTCAATGAATTCTTCACCCCGCCCTCACCTTCAGCAAAGCACCCCTCCAACCTCCACACAGAACCAACCCCCCAGAATTTATGCCACACTTTTACTTCAGCAGTATAACAGCTAAACAGATTGACCCATTGCTAGAATAAATGCAGCTTGACTCTCCTACTAACTCAGTCTCTCTTCATGGTTCATATACCACTGCAGTGAATTCTCACTCACCACTCTAGTCCGCATATATACCCTTTGCCTAACAACAAACCTGTTGCCCTGCATTTGGAAATCTGCCTACATCAGACCATGTGGAGGTGGTAATAGTTTAAAAATGTAGTTTTTTTTTTTTTTTTTGCTATAGACTGGCGACTCTGTAATAATGGAAGCTGTCCTTTACTGACACACCCTAGAGCAGGAACATTAAGTAACAGTAAATGCTTGAATATCCTGAATCTGATTGATAATAAATGTAGAATGTAGGACTGAAAATCAAAGAAAATTTCTTTTGTTAGATCACAATCATAAAATATGCATTCTCTGTCTGCTTTAATTTCCTCAGTACATTTCCATATTTCCAAGTCTATTTGGTGTACAATAAACCTTATTTTAAAATGTCCACACAAAAGCATTAAAAAATATTAAGTCAAAAACATTACATCATTCCATGAAATATCAGGAAACAAGCAGTTTGAGCAGGACTAATCCATATTCATGTCATCCAGTTGAACCTCTATCTTTCATTCACCCCAAAAGATTCTGTTAAGAGGAAAGCAACATAACAGGCAGGCCCTGTCACCACTCACCACAAAACTTATCACAGCTATCCCACATTGCAACCTCAGAAGCCTTGCTAGAGCAGTGCCTACACTCCAAACTCCCATCTCTAAACTTCACTGCATTCATCTCAACTTCTCAGTCCTAGCCCCCAAACTATGGCTAAGGTTTAGCCCTTAGGATAATAGCCATAGGTACCTTCCAAAGACCAAATGGGGACATAATGGGAGTCTCACAGGCATCAGCATCCAGGGTACTCCACCATTTCCTGGATCTCATGCTACCACATGCCAGTGAGCACATATATTTTCCCCTCACCCCTGAGGCAAGGACCAGTAATATCCAAGACTTCTACCATGTAGCTCACTACCCTGAAATACTGTGTGCCATAGATTGTGCTCATGTATACATTAAGGTACCTCCTGGTGAGGAGGCTAAATCTACGTCAACTGCAGGGGTACTACTCCATCAACTGCCAGATTGTAAGAAATGCACAGGGCATTATCATGATTATCATGAATGTGTGTGCTAGCAGCCCTGGCAACTATCATGACTCCCATATCTGCCACTCATCACAGCTGTACCAGATGTTTGCTAAGGGGGACATCTCATATGGCCATTTAGTGGGGGATGCTGGCTGCACACTGGAACTGCGGATGATGACACCCAACCTGGTGATGCCCCCTCTGCTGCCCCTGCACTACCTGTGATGTCAGGTAGTCCCATCCCATGGGACCAGGATGGGCCCCCCTCTAGGAGCGGTGGTGGAGGGGGTGTTGTCACCTGTGATGAACTACTGGGTTTCGTGGTGCACAGGATCATGTATCATGGGTTTGGACAATGCCTTCATTGGATGACAAGCATGCTAACCACCCTGGTGAGGCATGCTTGCTCCAGAACCCAGCCTCCACCACTGACACCCTCGGGGCAGTGATGGAGCAGTGGCGACAGTCCCATGGGTGGGGATGTGAGTCATGCTACTACCTTGTGGAGGCACATGGGACTGAGATTCCAAAACACCCTCCCCATTCAAGGTGTTTACCCCCCTCTTGTGTCAAACACCACCCCTGTCTTCTGTCTTGTCTGTCTGTCTGCAAAAGCTTCCTCACCTACCCAGCTTACCTCCTCCATATGTACCTATGTCCCTCCCCAACATTCCACTCTCACCTTAAAAAAAAAAAAAAATGGGCACCTGTCCAAAAAAAAAAAAAATGTTCCCTTACACAGCTTTCCATTTCGCACGTGTCCACTGGACACACATAATTTGGTCCAATTGGCTTAACAATGCAATTATGCTGTCCTCACCCCCCCCCCCCGGGGGGGGGGGGGTTAGAGTCCAAAGTCAAAGTACACAGTTGTTGCTGTACAAGAAACGGATAGCTATGGTTCTTTCCTACACCCTCTCTGCACACACCTACCTGCCTTTCACTATGTTTTCCCCCTGCTTGCACCCCATTTCACCACTTTCTTATTGCCCCATTTTTCTTTTCTTTATATATTTTTAGTGAGACACTGTGTGATGCACCACGTTGTGCAGATCTACTAAGCTCAGCTAAATGGGGCTATATTGACCTATGCATTTTAAATAATAAACAACAAAATAAACACCTGTTCTCTACTTGAACCCACAACCTGTCGGGTGCTGCATTAACCTGCTCTGGCACACAGCTTTTAATTAAAACAGGTGGTTTAAGCAAAACATAGTAATTGCAGGTTACAGTCATTAAGTGTGTTTCCACAGATCTGTGCACAGTGCCACATCACATAAACTTGCTTAAAGATAAATGGAAAAATTGGAATTGCACCTTGGATTCTGGTGCAATAGTATACTGCTACAAAGCCAAACACACAAGAATGTATGTAAGTGAGGTCTCTAATAGCAGGTATGTCCCCTTTTCTCAGCAATATTTACAAGTACACCTGCTAAGGCATTACCAATCCCTCCAAGCTACATGCTCTAGGGACGTAAACCTTGTCACCACAATAAACAGCACATGCTGGAGGGATAGATTCCTGTCCCAGAGACTTCCCATACTCTGGAATAAACTACCTATCTATATCAAACAAAGCTCCTCATTAGCATTCTTCAAGAAAAATCTTGATTGGATGGGAAATAGGAAATTCACCCCGGGATCACTTCTGTGGCTCTGCTTGACAGGGGCACAGGACAATAATTTTCTTGGGTGGCGAAAGCCAGGGAACCTTTTTGGCTAGGCTTATATAAGCCCTAGGGTCAATAGCCTAGTACCTACCTATGAACCTATTACTGGCAAAATACATGTACAACAGGGACCTTGGTGCAAAAATACAACCATATAAAGTGACGCACATAATGATGCTGTAAAAATAGTATGTCAAAAGCTATATGCGTGTACATACATCTTGCAAATACACCTCCTGTAACAATGACTCAGTAACTTAGTCTGTTAAAGGCCTTCCAAGCAGTACATTTTGCCACACACAGTCCTGGATTTAAATCCAGTAGTGTGTAACATTTAAATAGTATTATTGTGAAGCTACCAATTAATCACTGAGTCATGCACTGTTTATCCGCACAGTGCATTATAAATGAAATGTCTGTTTGTCACTGATGTAAGTCACAGGCCTGCAGATAGAACACACTTCACATATCCATGTAACAAAACTATGAGTGCATAAAAGTGTCACGGCATGCATTAATCTGCATTCACAGAGGATTTTAACTCAGGTAATGCAAATGAGGCCCACTACTATCCGAGTGCAATACACAATCCTTTCAAACTCACAGTGCAGATTAGCATAGCTGCACAACTAACATTCACATATACAACCCTTGCTTGTAACAAGAACTGTCAGCATACACATTCCAAATGAACAACAGACTGTAACACGTGGCCTGACAATTGCCCAAATGGTGGACATAATGTTATATTTATTCCGTATGTTGCTCTAGGACACAACAAACATGTAGGCTAGTACTCTGTTAATAATACCATTTCCTAACATAATTACCTTAAACACATGCCTTAATTGGAGTGGAATTGCTACACTCACTCTGGCTCTGCATCCACTACAAAGTTCCCACAGCTGCCATAGTTACAACTACAGCTTGTTGTCCTCCAAAATGTTCAACCTCTCCCTTGGCCTATTACCTTCAGCAGCAGCTGCAACCTGTACCACACACATCTCTAGGTAAGAATGGCTTCTATAGACCTACCCTCTGCAATGACATAGTCTCCTTATCCCAGTATTGTCCAGCACAACATATCAGAAAGGCCTTGTAATCTGTATGGAGGCCTTATATCTTGTACAGTGGTTACATGTCATTGGCTGATGATAGTGCAAATCAGCTGTGTTGCCTGCAATTAGCATTTCAGAACCACCTATTGGTTAAGAGGCAATCACCTGCTAATCAGAAACATGTTAAAAGGAAAACATGCTGGCTATAGGGAACCATTCTGTATGACACTTTCTGCACACAGAGCATGCGTTTGCAAAAACTTAAATATCACCACATATCAATAGAGGACTTTTGCATTCCAGAAGGTATATAACCTTTTTGTTTACAACAGGAAGCAGATATGTGACTATACTTACAGGGAATATGGGTTACAGCATCAAGCCTTTCTTAGAACTGTGATAATGACATGCCATTGATATCCATATTTGTTACACCTACAGAGGACGTATAGTGCATCAAGGGTGGAATGTTTATTGTCAATGTGTACACTGGTCTGGTGGGAATGTCTCTTTATAGTGGTTGTAATACCACACTGCTATTTGTTTGGCACTGTTGTTTTGACATATTTTTTGGGTGGGGAGTTGCCCCTAGGGAACACACTACAATAGACTCCCATGTTGTGTGTATGATTATACAGCAGTATCTGCCATGGCACACATGGAAATAGCTGACTATTTCTAGTATCCTAGTTGTATCCACACACTTAGTATGTTTGCACACTGTGAAATAGGACATGAGTGATCAAGCAGTGGATACTGCCAGCCATTTTGTTCTTGCTGTATCTCTACGTTGTGTACTTCCACGTATGTGATCCTGACATGTGTTCGCATTCTGTTGTCTTTCAGGACACATGTTCCCAAGATGCCATGCATCTTTCATGGATGCGGAGAATGAGATTATACTTGAATGCCTCCAGCAACACCATGAACTCCTACTGTCCAAGGGAAGGCAAAACAGGGAACAGTGGGCAGCACTGTGGGCTGACCTTATCCGTGATGTGAATGCTGCAGGTCATCAAATCAGGACATATGAGCAGGTTCAACACTGTGCAATGGACATGATCAATGCTGCACACAGAAGAGCAGCAGATGTAGCCAGCGATTGCGGTATCACCAGTGGAGGGCCTGCAGCAGAACAACCACTGTCAGCCACTGAGGAATTCCTGTTGAACCTAGGCACACATGACAGTTCCCAGGCATCCATCACACTGTACATTGTGGATGTGAGTGCTACAGTTTCCATGGCAGAGGAGCGTGCAAGTAAACTTAGTTTGATCACCATTGCAATACTGTAGCATTCAGTGTATTAGGGTGTACATACTCTTATGGGGGTGTCAAGTCTGTGTTCTTTGTTGGGGGAAGGATTTAACTGCAGTTTGACTCTCCTGCTCAGATGTTGACCAATATAATAATTAACATAGTAGCTACTGTAAATGTGAGATACATGGATATATTACCTTGTTGTAATGCAACATGCAGTGGTACTGATATTACCTCTTCCTCTACTTTTCACAGGTCCATCAGGTATTGGACAAGGCCGTGGTCCTGCTCCTGGTAAGCACAACACTGTTTTGTTATAGATGTAGGTTTACAGCAAAGCAGTCCCTATAGTGTCATCTCAGGCCTGCTGCCTGGAGTGCTGCACTGTCGGCATAATTGCCATCTACACAGATACTTTATGACTGTACATGTGTTACAGTCATATGTATGCCTTGTAGTGTCACCACACTGATAGATGTGACAGTATTGTCAGGACATTGAAGATTGCCATATGTGTCAACTGTGCAGAGTCTTCACAAATGTCAACAGTGTACCCCAATGTTGCTGATGAGATTGCTGTGTAAAGAGCTTTTATTTACAAGTAACTGCAACTGGCAGTGGGAATAGTAATGTCCTCTTGTCCTACTATATGAGGTTTGGGTTTCAACAGGGCTATAATAGTGCTAACAGTCTACAGAGCTGTACATTTAATGCAACATAGTACAGCAGAGCATAATAATGTAGGCATTAATGTTCTGCTTTTTTCTCCTTTATCACAGGTCTCTGTCCCTTACACAACATGATGTCAGTATCTTTTCAGACTCTGATGATGATGGTGACCACAGTGAGGCACATGTGGTGGATTCAGGGGCTGAATATGTCCCAGAGGTTGACCTCACTCTTCTGCCCTCATTGTCACTGCACACAGTCAGTATGCCTGCACATACCCAGCCCCCAGAGGTCACAGATATTGGACAGTCAGAGGGTGGGGATATTGAACAGGAAGATGTGGCAACTATGGCTCCAGTGAGTGTAGACACTGGCCATAGCCAGAGATCTGGCAAAGTTTCACACAGGTGGATTGAGAGAGGTGCTCGTAGGAGGCCTGCTGTCCTCCCACCACCTGGTGCAGGTGTCACATCACAGTTCACTCAGTGTATGTTTTGGGTCACCTTGGAAGCACAGGCATGTTCTGAATGGAACTCAAGATGTATGCTAAGGATTATGGATGCAGCACAGTCTGACATCAGTGACTGCCTCCACCGAATTGGTGACACCATGGATTGGTTCACTGATGCAGTGGACAGAAGGTGGGTTGGAGAAGAGTTTCAGCCTCATGGACATAGGTCAGCAACCCCATCTGCTAAGAGTACATGTGGCCATGCACAGTCACACTTCCGTAGTGGCAGTACATCCAGAGCTACAGAGGCGGGTGTGCTGTCCCACACCAAGATGTGGCAAGCCATGGTCTCATGGTCTTGGGCATTCCTGTGGAGGACACGGTCCCAGCAGACAGCAATCACCATCAGTTACTAGCACCGCTTCTGACCTTGGGCATGGAGGTGCCAGTGCAACTCCTAGCAGAGCCAGTTCCCATGATCAGGGCTGGAGAGGGTGAACTGTCAGCTCTACCATGCATGGTTCAAAGCTGTCCAACATACATACATACATGTAGGGCTAGCACTGAGCTTGACTGTGTACATGCACACAGTCACACACCACTGTCAAATGCAGGTCACCTACAGATACATAAGGCTCAATTCCATGGTCCATCTTGCCTGCTTCCCTTCCTCACTCACACACATGTTGTCAACCTTTTGGGTCAGCCTAGGCCTCCTGCACCCCCACACAACACCCTGTGCAAGTGATGATACTTGTGCCACATCCCTGTCATCCTTGTCATCAATGCAGGAAATGAAAGTATGTGTCTGATGTACGGGGTGACTATATACGTTAACATGTACTTGTGTAATGCATTGTTGTTTTGCCATGCCACTTGTAGTGGTTACTGACAGATACTGTATGCTGACATTTGTAATGAGTAAGCCACATAATTTCATCTACCTTGTGTTGTATGATGTTGTAATGGCTGTATACTTACATAATGAAAGGCGTGTCATGAACCTGTTTCTGTTTCAGGATTCTGTTGGGGACACCTATGGGCAACACAGCAGGTAGCCATAGATGTCACAGCACAGGATGGACTGTCAGCAGAGAAGAAATATGTCCTCAGCAAGGTACAGCACTATAGGTGCATGGCTCCATAGGTCCATGTGTGTGTGTAACAGGCTAACAAGGACAATGGCCTCATTCAGCATACTCATACATCTCTAATCTGTGAAAAGGTCTGATACCCTTGATAAGTGTCACCAGAGTGTTGCGACCTTACACATCAACAAGCTGAGGTGCTGGGGATGACCCACCTTCCAATTTCCTGTGTCCGTTAGAGACATTTGTCCAACAACAGCTATGATTGTCATGTTCTGCATTCCATTTTGTAACTTACACATGTGTGTCACAGCAGATGTGTGCTTCACATGCACGGGGGGCCTGTTACATGTAGGGTGTAATGCCTGTTACATAGCTGTCTCTCCAGCATGTACAATTTATACCACAGTGATTGTGTAGGTGTGTAGCACAGGTAATACACGTGTTAATCCTGTCTTGGATAAGCATGAGGTATACAGTGGGATCTGATACCTCCCTGTATGGCAGCCATACACATCCCATCCAAAGCATTTATAAAACAGACTACACATGTACAGTCCTGACACAGACTCCATAGGACATGTTATCTGCAGTGTGCATTGCAGTACCATGGAACCTGTGTGGCTGTTACAGCTGTAAGATATGCCTGTGTAGTGACATAGCAAGGGTACCATTGTACACAATGATAGGTGTGATGAGTGCCACATTCAGTATGGAAATGACAGTCTGGGAGTTACATCACTGTCTGTTTATGGCTGTTTATGATGTACAACACTGAATGCATCCCCACATCTCACCGACCACTGAATGTCAAAGGCTACATTTCTCCCTGTGTCCATACATGCATGAGTAATGGCTCAACTGTGTGTGGTGTGCGGATGCTACTATACTTCCCAGTGGTAGATGACTTTCCAAAGGATAGTATTGTGCAGTTGTTGTCATTTAGTATTTGTCAGTGGCTCAGACCACAACTGAATGTGTGCCACAGGCCATTCTGGTTAACTGTTAGTTTTGTCTGGGATTCAGTGACTGCTCTTAATATGCAATCACCTGCTACTGTAGCTAGTCAGAGGGCACTGACAGTGGCTGTGACTGCAGGGAGGGAATGGCTAGAATCGGTATACCATCAGTAATGTCTGGGGAAATCCACTGGTGACTGGTGTCATTGCAGCTTAGGTCTCTTAATGCTATCTTCCCAGATTATGACTTTCAGACACTTGCCTACCCACCAGCTGTCATAACATTCGGTAGATAACCTACATAGTTTCCAGCAAGGCCTGCTGGCCTAATATTGTCAAACACCTTGTCAGGCCATGGTATGTAGAGTGAGTAATATTCCTGTCATCCATTGCATAGTGTAACACTCAATGGGGTCCAGGAATTAGAGTCAGTAGGCATGATTTGGTCTTGAGCATAACAAACGATGTGTGGTCCAGTGTCAGCAGGTGTATGACAGTGTTACTGCTCGTATCTATGCTAACTCATTTCATGACATTTCATGTCATATGACTCAGAGCTCTGGGGACATTGCTTGGCACTACATGCTAGTTATCCTTTGTGCAACTAAGTATTGCAGTTGCTTCCAGGATGTTCCACGAAGAGAGTCATACAAGGTGTATGTACAGAGTACAGACAAACACATTAAAAAAGTGTAATATGTATACCCTTTGAAGGTAAGGTGGGGGTTTTACACAGGTATTCTGCAGTTGGGCACTACCCAAGTGGTGTGTACTGGAAGGACACAATTACCTTGTGAAGACTGTGGAAAGCAGGGGAACCCACAGAATTGCTGGTGCCTGGCACCTGCTAATGCTAATCTCGCCAACACCACTCTCACATAGGATACCATGCTCCAATACCTTTTCTGTACTACAAAGCCCATGATGATAAGCAGGACACAGCCTGTTTGTTCATCCAGGTAGCTGTCCACAGCATGAAAGCCATTGTAGGCTTCACATACCCTTTTTCCAAGTAGATTCCTTGATTAGCAGCCTGGGCAATCAGTTGGCTTTTGCATGTGTTATGCCATCTGTTCCAGGGTAGATGGTATGCCACTAGGGAACTGACAAGAGGGGGATTATTAGCACTGCTGTAGCACCACAATATAATGTACAAGAGGGGGATTATTAGCACTGGTGTAGCACCACAATATAATGTACAATGTCCATTGACACAGATTTCCAGTCTTGCTGTAATAATCAGCACATTGCCAGTCAGCCATAGTAGGTGACAGTTTCACAGCATGTCATGCATCCTGTCCTTCAAAACATTACTGGTGCATATCTGCATGACATGGCTGTGAGGCCTACTGCAGGGGACTGGCCACCTTTGGCCAATCTGTGTCCATCTGCCACATGTCCTAGACATGTCATACTGTACAGCTATGTACCTGACACATGTCTGTATTCCCACATCATATCACACAACAACCAATGTGCTGTGTAGTTGCTTGACAGGCATTGCAGTATTGCAAGGCCAACATAATGTCAGCAAAGTTGAAAAAGTCCACTATGCATGCACGGGCATCCACATCTTCACTGAAAGGTGTGCCTACAAACACTGTATATCAGGCTGTCAACCCCAAGGGTGTGGCAGCATGACCCTCCCTTTGCAGGACCTGCTGCTGAGGTGTTGGGAATGTCCCCACCCTGTACTACTATGACACACAAACACAACACATGACAAATGTGACTGCATTTCAAACCTTGCTGCCATGGTGTCTGCAGCAGCAGTTATTACATATGGCAATGGGCATTATGCCAACATGCACAGCTCACATCCTGCACCACCTACACCCGCATCATACAGACCAGCGTGTGTGTATCTCTTTACCAGACACATTGGTACATCCTGCTTGTAGAGGACACAGTGCACATAATACTACATGCACCACTCGCTCACTGGTAAAACACCCGAGGCAAAACACAACTTCACATCTCTTAGTAAGAGGTGATTACATTGTGAGACACATTGATGTCTGTGTCAAGTGGCTACATATAGGACAGGTGAGATATAGCTGTCTGTGGGTTGAAACAATAGACCTTATCACACATGGCCACAAATCAAGGGATATCAGTTAATATAACGCTGACATCATAGTTCCTGCAGTTGTGTACGATGAGAGACACATGTCACAGGACTGTATGCAGACACATAACTGTGCTTGGCCAGTCTGTGTCTCTTCTAGGTATATGCATACCTTGCAGCTGCAGTTGACACGCTTAGCATGTGGTGTCATTGTCAGGGGATCTACTGCATGTCTGCCTAGGATGCCTTGCTCAACAGACATCAATGCTTCACCAGTGATGGTGTTCATCTCTCACCCCTGAGATTTGGAGTAATGGCCTTGGCTACTGACACCCCCACAATCCAGTTTAGATGCATTGTTCAGGGAAAATTTGACAATGAGAACACCATCTTTATACAACATTATGGTTGTGCTGCTACATGGTGGGTATTGCAACACTAAACCCCACTCTGTGGAATGTATCCTCACCCTGGATTATGCAGACATGTGCAGTCAAGGATAATTGGTTCAAGGCTAAGGACAGCACTAAAACCATACCAGACTACATGTCCATCCACATCTTTATACCTCAAAATGACAGTGTTCAGGGCCATACAGGTGGTGTACACATACTCATTAAGGATAGATACACATCCACATTTTGTGAAACACTGTGATTTCCTGGAAACACTGCAGGTGCCATTCAGTACTGGAAGGGCACATAATCAAGTTATAGTTGGCTAGAGGAGCAGCTCCATGTATCCAGACACCCACTGTGTACATGTGTCTACCAAGATATAGCAGCACATCATATTGTGGGGTGGTACTAAGTGACCACCAGCTGTGTCACTTAGTTGTGCTGCAGCTCAGTTGCCCAAAGGTTAGTGCATTATGTACTGTTGAGCCCTTACTTTGGATCCTTTGAGCAATATTATAGATGTGTGATAGAGCAGCTTTACTCACCAGTATTGGGGTCTGTAGGACAATACAGACATCCACACACATATTTCTGTATATAACAGGGATGTATATATACATGTAGCTCTGTGTGTGTGATATGTATATGTGTTATGTATATATATGGGGAGAGTCAACATCTTTAACTACAATGTCCTGGAGCAGTGTAGTGACATCTCCCCAAGGGGAACCAATGTAATGTAACATGTGTTTACCAATATGGGTAACCACTGCAGTCCCCAGTGTAAGGTCCTCCCTGGTGGGATCTAACCACAGATCAATGTCATTAAAACTACCAGCAGTAACCCCCATTTTAAGACAATACAGACATATATTTCAATAAACCCATTTATTACCTCCTGTGGGATGGTTTACTTAGCTTGACTGCACCTCCCGCCTCTGATGAGATGGCATATATGCAGAGATGCATTATACCAGCAGCATTACAACTGCATGAACTCGGCTGTACTTGACAGGAGGAACACAGGTTCCTAATGGCACAGCAGACCCTGCCTGGTAGACAACTGCAATTATCAGGCTATACAATAGGAGGTGGACATTGTTGTGTGACAGTTGGGGTAAGGGTGCCCCTCCCCAAAAATGGTGACACAACCTACTCAGCTACAAAAACCCCATAGTGTTGTGATGTTGTGCAGACACAGTAAATGACAAAATTAGCCACCCACACAAAGCAGAACCACAACGCACAGTGTAGTTACATGTGTAACCTCAAAGCACAGGCCCAGATTGTCAGTGAACTCATACTTAATGATGCCATATAGAATGGGTCTGTACCCATAGCTGACATGTAGTCCCACATGTTCTGGATCAACTTTACTCTCCTGTCCCCACCACATGTGATGCATAACATTCCTACAACCTGTCCCATAACTTCCATATATACAGAGCAGGTTGTAAATGGCCTGTCTATGGAGGATACACAGCATCTATTGGCTATGTTAACATCCCAGGCTGCATTCTACATGGGATATATCATGGAATACTAACAACACTGGGAACACCATGCAATCATACTGAAACCACTTGCTGAACCCTGGACAATGCCAACTGTTATACCCTTGCAGAGTGGTGTGCATGCAATGACCACCAGAACTGTAGACCTCTTTGCCTGAATATCCATATCTGTATGGACATAGGGCCAATCATCATGAAGCTGATAAGCACACATATATGTGATCTACACACAGCTGACTGTACACAGTTTGGATATCTGACAGGGGGATCATGGCTGTTAAACGTGTTGGACATTTCCGAGGCAGTCACCAAGGACCTGGGTGAGGGGACATCGAGGCATACAATCCCCTTGGACTGAGCCAAGACATCTGACTATATCCCCCACTCAGACATCATGTACAAAGCACCCACTTAGGCATCCATGCTACTATCATTGTAGGGGACACTTAGCAGCCTGTTGATGGCACACATACTCAACATAGGGACATCCACTTCCAATAGATAATCTGTAAGCAGCAGTGTTCAACAGGTTCAGTCCTGGGTCCTCTACTGCTTGGAATCCATTTAACCATGATACAAGTGAATACTATCTGTGACTAACAATGTTGGCTGATGCCTGCAAAGTGTGAGTACTCATGGAGTCTGTGAGGTATGTCAATATCTTACAAGAGGGTATTGATGAACAAATGCCTGTTGACATAGTCATGGCCATAAACTCCATGCAAATATATATGTAGTATAATTTCCATTAATAACACTTATGTACCTGGTAAGTAGGGCATCAGTCAAAACATGTAATATACATACTCAGGGGTGAAAGAACTGGGCACACAGAGCTGGCCGCACAGGTTTACAATTAATGTGCCTCAGATCACCATGTCTCCCCCAGTGGTATGATAGGAATCATATGTTACAGCTGAGGGCACAATCATCCATATTTGACATACTCATAACCTTCATGTACTCTTCCCTCAGCATGCCAATAACTAAGTACAATGGCCATTTGGTAATGGACCTTTCCAAGCAGTACTGGCACTTACACGCAGCAGTATGTCCCCTCACAAGGGAACTTCATGTCTTCAGCATGTGTTCAATGGGGATTGTCTAAAATGAGTGTCATTGTAGCCTGTGTCATATATACTACTCAGAGGTGATCTCTACCTTGCATACGGGGCAATATGTGACCATGCTTGATTGTAAATGCTGCATATCTGTAGGTGGCATGGTACATGGATTATTCAATCTAAGGACATTAACCTAGTATGTGACGTTAATAATACATGCTGGTGGGAGAGATTTGTCTTGCAGACTTTAACCCACCATTGCAAAAGAGCCCTGGGTAATGGCAAGCAGAGCACCTCAGTGCACCTCAGCACACGCCATCTGTATGACTGGCAACCATCATTTCACAACAGAGCTTCTGCCTGTGTCTCTCTTGGATTGGGGCAATATGTGCTGATCATGTAAGTTAGGGTATGCAGTTGTGTATGACTGTGATGGTTGTATGGTCAGTATGCTAGTGAAGTTCAAACATCCTAAGGTACCATAAACTGATGTAAATTGCTCTAACAGCCACACAAACAAGCATGGCTACATTGAGGATAGCATCACTTCCAATTACTGCTTGCAGGACATGGCTCGGTACACACATAGTGCAAGTTGACTGTATATAGATTAAAACACTTACCTATGTAAGGGTACTCACTACAGATCACAGTATGTGATGCTTGCAACACATCTTATCTCTGACATTACTGTCAGTTTAGGACATATTATGCTTGCTGACATCAGCAGGCCAAGTTGTGGTCAGGCATTTGGAGGGCCACATCACCTGCTACAACTAAAATTCTGCAACATCCTACCTCTTTGTAAGTTATTGAGGTGATCATTTTTATGCCATATGGATATACACACATGCACCAAGTGGCCTGCAGTGAGATTACACCCCCCTATCTACTCTTACACATTATAGATCACAGTACTTATTGCATGCACCACAGCTTAAATTGGATGCTACAATGGTAGCTGGTAGTCTTAAAGTAGATGACATCATCAGACTTTGTAGAGGAAGACAGTTTGGAAGCCAGCAGCAATGTACAGGGCCAAAGAAGTGCATAACCATTGCAGTTTGATAGCCAATGCGGGTTTCTCATTTGTTTGGTAGGGGGATACACATGCACACACACACTAACTGACCTGCAGTGAGTTTAGAACCCCTACATATCTAGTCTTACACACTATAGATCACAGTACTTATCACACACGCCATGGCTGATGTCTGTTTTATATGTGATTGCAGGCAAACTACTTGTGGATTACACAAACTAGGCTTGTGTTGAAAAGCATCTGTGGCCTATAGAGTGATATTGGTTTGTACTATCTGCATCTAGTATCCTAGCAGTGAGATAACTGTTATTACCCTAGCTGTGTGTGTACAGTAACCAGTATGGCCATATGTGTCTGTTTGCACTTGGATGGGAAAGTCTGTGAGCAGAGACAATGTGCCCTGTCCATGCATGCATAGACAACATTATGCATTACACCACCTGCTCACCTGTTGCTGTCTATGTGGTCATACCAAGCAGGCACAGGAGTCTTAGGTAAGTGCATTATGTACTGCTGAGCTCTTACTTTGGATCCTTTGAGCAACATTATAGATGCGTGACAGAGCAGCTTTACTCACCAGTATTAGGGTATGTAGGACAATACAGACATTCACATACATATTTCTACATATAACAGGGATGTATACATAAATGTAGCTCTGTGTGTGTATGATATGTATATGTGTTATGTAGATATATGGGGAGAGACTGAGATGTATGTATTTATATATGCATATAGCTATATATATATATAGAGAGGTATATATCTATTTGAAACTACATAGAGATTCATATACTATGTATGTGAGAGAGAGATAGTGGCAGACGGATATGTATACATATATGTATGTATGTATACACATATCTATACATAACAAGTCATTTTGATCAAGGGGCAACAGGATTGCGGTCAGTTTAACTATGTGTATGGGCATGCCCAGTGGGACTGTCAGTACTTATAAAGTAACTACAGGCCACACCTACCTCCACTCCAGTCTGAGATATTTGCGTGTTACAGGCACTGACATCTGTCCCTTTTTCTGCATTACTGTGCTTCCTCAAAATGTCCATGGCATTCTCCAACTGTATGATGTAATTAATATGTGACAGAGGTTCATAATGTTACACCACACGCAGACTGACAGCCTGTGACAACACCAATTTACTAATACCTCACATGCAAAAGATGTGGATACCTCCAGATTTGAACCATCAACGGCATCACCCATGCCAGCCTGCCTAGTCCTCTGAGCCACACAAGCTGCCAGCCAGAGAGTAGTCATTCATCACACAATCAAAAGCATACATATGTACATTGTTATTTCTATGTTAAGTGAGACATACAATGTGTGCTTGATTTCTATGTTAGTGCCCTGAGTTTGCCTGGACTGCTGATATACCATTGATGACCTACTGTTACAGTGGTTATATGGAGAAACTGCTGTGTTGTGTGTGGCGGAGCAACACCACATGTTCTGCGAGTATACACAGTAGTCCAACTATCATGTGACCCCACTATTTAACATCTCCTTTGCCTGATGTAGTGCATATTCCAACCATGAGGTGTAGTGAATATTAAGGAACACATTCTAGTGGATTGGGTAACTGTAGTCTACTGCAGATGTTACTTGTGTCCAAATAGCTCACTATATTTCCTTGCATAAATGCATCAAATCCATAAATACAATAGCATATTATAATAATCCTTACAAGTAGTGTGTAGGTTAGAGACTTACCTTGCGAATGCAGCAGTTGACAGAACTGTAGTTCAGGGCTGACTCTGTCCGATGCAAGCAGTACACAGCCAACACATGTATAGGTATAGGTTATGTGGGTTGCTTGGCATCAATTTTACTATATGTATGTGAGTAGGAGTAAGGTGTCAGTCCCTAGGACCCTAGGTTGTCAGTGAATGTGCTATGCATTGTCTCTTAGCCAAAGCCAGGGCATACTGGGCACACCTACATCTGCATACAGGGACATCATCAGGGGGTTCCTCCTTCAAGTCCTCCTGTGACTGTGGCTATGGTGACCTAGGCAGTGGTGGGGGGCTATGTATCCCTTCTGTTTGCTTAACCTGCTGCAGCTGTTTCCACAGGATCATATTGCATAGCATAGCACATACTGTGAGCATATGTGCACATGGGGCTGGAGAGTACCACAGGGCTCCACCAGATATATTGAGGCACTGGAACCATGACTTCAGAAGCCCAAACACACACTCTGTGATGTTCCTAGTTTGCGTGTGTGCCTTATTATGGCATTCTTTGGTGGGTGAGTGTGTATTTCCAATGGGTTTCATCATCCATGGTTCCAGGGCATAGCCAGCATCCGCCAGTAAATGGCTGTGTGGGATGTCCCCCCTAGCAAACATTGGGTATAGCTGTGATACATGCCAGATATGGGAGTCGTGATAACTGCCACATAGCACACACATTCATGATAATCCCCTGGGCATTGCACATGACCTGGCAGTTGATGGAGTGGTACCTCTTTTGGTTGATGTAGATTCTACATCATCACCGGGTGGAGCATTGATGTGTACATGAGTGGAATCTATGGCACCCAGTACTTCAGGGTAGTGTGCTACATGGTACAAGTGTTGCATATTGCTGGCCCTCTCCTCAGCCATGAGGGGAAAATAAATGTTCTCACTGGCATGTGGTAGCATGGCATCCAGGGGCGGGTGGAGTGCCCTGGATGTTGATGCCTGTGAGACCCCCCCCCATCATGTCCCAAGTTGGTCTTTGGAAAGTACCTGTAGCTAGTATCCTAAGGGCTACACATACCTTTGCTTCCACTAGGATGGGTTTCCCTCTGTTGCCTCTGAGCCTGAGTTGTGGGTGGCAAAGCTCGGTGAGTTCTTGTAGTATGTCCCTGTCCACCCTGTGACACTCTACAATCTCCAGCTCCTGTAGACCCTGGAAGGTTACCCTGGGCCTGAACACTCTTCTCCTTCTCAGTCTAGGCCTATAGTCAGCAGCAGCAGAAGCAGCATTGACTTCAGCAACTAGCACATACAGGTGCAGCAGAACTGCAGCAGCT
This sequence comes from Protopterus annectens, assembly GCF_019279795.1. Taxonomy (NCBI): domain Eukaryota; kingdom Metazoa; phylum Chordata; order Ceratodontiformes; family Protopteridae; genus Protopterus; species Protopterus annectens. The sequence continues at coordinate 240,139,457 of NC_056728.1, read as the reverse complement.
CTAGCATTATTTCAGTTAAAATTCCCAAGTCTGTACCCCAATGGTGCAGAGTATTGGGGAAAAATCAGAATGTAGGGCAGTGATGGTGAACCTTTTGGGTTCAGCATATCAGAAATTCAGAACATGCGTAACTTGACTCTACTGGTGTGCCCCCCCCCAAAAAAAAAAATACATATAAATAAATAAATAAATAAATACATAAAATAAAAATAAAACAGCATAGTGCTTAATACATCATGGATACATTTTAACAGAATCAGGGACAAATCTAGAAATAAGAGACCTCTACAGTTTTAAACTACTAGTACTATTGATCTGAGACAGCGACAGAAAACATGAACGTGACTTAATATACATTTTCTGATTCTATACATTTAATTATTATCATTATTAAGTGTAAACATTTAGCAGGTTTTGGAGAGATTAAGGACATTTGAGAGGAATGTAAAACAGCGCACATTTAGAAATGCTGACTACTTGCCTTTTGCAGAAGTGTAACCATGATGAAAACAGTGCCAGCACTGCCTCTTGCAGACTGCATTGAGACCGTCACTGAAACCACCTCGGAGGTTAATAACTTCCTTATCTCTGCAGCAATGTTGTCGAACTGGCTCCTGCACAAAATAATTCATTGCACTTCACACATGCAACCAATGCAAAAGCAGTTTCTTTGGCAACTCGGGTGCTGGTGAACACTGCTGTGTCAGCCAAAACATCATGGCATGTCACCTTTGACATGCATGTCATAGATTTGCCATCACTGATCTAGGGTGTATGTATACCTTATAGAGCTCTGCTGTAGGTGCAGTGTGTGATTGGGTAATTATGATGCATTGCAGCTAATATAATATCATTAACATTTCATGGACCTATTTTAGGTTAAGCAAGGCTCAAAACTAATGAAATACATTTTTTAAACATGATGAGCATGGCAGCGTATTGTGCTAATGCACATGAAAGGTAAACAAAGCTTAGAAGTTACGGGACACACCCTCTGTAGGGGACACGCTCAGCCAGGTGGCGCACCACGCAAACACGTGTACCTAAGCTGAAATGAGATTAGAAGTCAGTAGACACACACCCCTGGTATCAGCTACCTCCTGTGTAAACAGCAATATGGCTCTAAGCCTCCATGAAGGGGATATGTGGACATGTTGACTCCTTTCTGCTATTCAGTACCTCCACCTCATTTGAATAGGTATCCGTGCTCACAGCCTGGAAACTACATGCTTCTGAGCCCAACCAATATTTGCAACAGCACCAATGCACCATTGTAGGGACTCCACTTACAGTTCTGTAATGCAATCCTGTCACATACTAATTCATTTCTCTTTTCCAATTTTTGTTTTTTTCTGTAAAGCATGTTTGTGCACTGCTGCATACTGTAAAAACATGCCCGGATTATTTAAAAAATATTAATTTAACTTATTTCCTTTAATTTTTCCAACATACCGGATGATAGTTTCTGTTATATGTGTATGTGGTATGATATTTCTGTCCAAATATTTATTTTTACAACCTCTTTTGTCTGTCTACACTCCTGTACATGGAATTTTTCTGTGTATACTACAGACACTGACACAGGGTATGAAGCGATGCCTATCTGTTTGCTGGATTGCTCTACCTGCCTCATTTGCATGAGATTCACCTGCTTATGAGGGGATTTGCATGCCATGGAAGTTTCTGTGTTGGTGCGTGCATGCACGCCACTCAGCACTGCTTACTGAATCTAAAAATGTTTGCGGTAGTTTAAGCAGCACAGCGCGATACCTACACAGAAAAAGAAAATGTGTGGGCTTTATTAAATTTCCTTCATAAACTTAATTGCTATAGGTGGCACTCCTGGTTCATCAAATGGGTTTACTTATATCTTCTGTTTTCTTTATATTTGATAAGACAAACTTTCTAATAGGTTAAAAACTTTTGGTTGCCATGATGATCAAAAACATATCATAGTACCTCCTTCTATATTTTCTTAAACACTGAATATCCATAAGTTGCCCCTTCTTTTCATATTGTCAGAATTCTCTTGATAATTTTTTTTACATTCATCGTCTTGCAGTTCCCCATGTAGATCCGCAGGAGAAGTTTATATTTCTTTAATTTAATTACCTGGCTGTTGGATTAATGACTATAACAATTATGTTTGTTTAAAGCACTTTCATGTATTGTGACAATTGTTATCTTAAAGTGGTCCATCTTCAGTAAAAGATCATGAATATAGGCAGCCTAAATGAGATAACTCTTTTTTATGGACATTTCTAGTTGTGGTCCTTTAGAGGAACTCATTTTCCTTTGTCTGACTTATAAATAGTACTAGTCTCTAATGTTTATTAAATCTATATAAATAGTTGTTAGGTTGTGCTGTAACACAAAAACACCTTCTTTTAAATAGAACAATTAAAACATCCTGTCAAAGTTGTTTTTCATGCAGAGCTTCAGGAAGGAGCTAATACATGGCATTCATCTTGAATGGAATTCTTATGTCAGTGTCTTATCTCCTGATAGTTTTCTGCTTTCATTTGCCACTGTGCTAATAAAAATATTTCCTAGCATATTTCTTAAATATAAGCAAGCTGATTCCTTTTATGTTCTTGATCATGAATCTTCCTAACATTTGAAATACACTTCTGTGTTACTTATGTCATGTTATTTCCATCTTTCTCCTATTTGAAGCAAAACGCACTAACAGTATTTGGTTACTCTATTTCTTGACCATTTTAACTGCATCTATGGCACTTTTATGAAGTCTATGCTTTCTTAAAAAGAGAGGCCAACAAAACTAGACATTGCAATACAGGATGAACCTCAAAAATGAGGACTTTACTGGAAACACCTCCTTCCCTTGTTGGATAGACTTTTTCCCAGTACCGCTTTATACCACAACTCCACCCTCCTGCAGCGTCCTTTCTCTGATTCTTGCAGCATGCTAACTACAAGGGTCATTCATTTTACAGTCATTTTTAGCATTTCCTTGCCTAAGATTATACTCATAGTGTAACCTCCATTGCTTGAGTTGATGAATTTTGTAAATGGCGACACTGATCCAGATGTGAAAAGATTTACATTATTTACCAGGGATCTCCCCATACTGGCCATTCAGGTGATGTCAGTGATAATTATAACATGCCTAAAAAGTTTCACTTATTCTCTGACATTAATTATAAAGAAACCAAAAGAAAATGAATTGCTGTACTGTGCTGAAAAGCAAATTGTCACTCTCTGGACCATTGTTTTAGTATTGTAAAGATGGTGTAAGTATAAAGACTTTAAACAGATGGCAAAGAAGTCTACAATGAACTTTATTTCCTGAAAATGCAAACTGGCAACAAGGCTCCAGATGAGGGCATATTAATTTTGTCTGTTGTTCAGTTATAAATAAAAGTTATCTAAAATGGTTCAGTGTTTTACATACTCATCAAGACAATCTCATTAGCCAAGGAATAATTTTTTTATGCATCTGTAGCGGGTGTTCTCATTTTGATTGCCTCTCTTACTCGCAAAGACATAATCAATTGCTTTGTTTTTCTTTCTTTACACATGCCTTAATATTTTCCCCAACCAACCCCAAACCTTAGTCATACATGTATTCAGTGTTATAAAATTAACTTATTCTCAATATACTCATTCTTAAATAATATTTAATTCATAATGACTGCATTACTTGAATTTCTTTCTCTTATTCACAGCATTCCTCAGAAAGAAGGTAGTCACCTTATTTCTAATTGCCCTTTGATGACCCCTTCTAAATATATCTGGGAACAAGGCTGCATATGTGGAATTGTTCACAGAAGCTCTTAACATAGAGACAGCTGTACCTACAAGAAATAAATACAGGACAAACTCCAAACACAAGCCACAATGGTGGAATCACAGAATAAATAGGATGTATAACAAAATAAAGAAAATATTGTCCAAAAGCAGGGAGGATATTCCCCAGCACGGTAAAAACTCCCTCATTAATCTGAACAACCAACTCAGGGGATCTAATCAAGTCCACCAAAACCAAATTTGAGATAAAAATAGCCTCACAAGTTAAGGGCAGCCATGAGACTTTCTTCAGTTATGTCTGCAACCTTAAAGGCAAAAACCTAACAATGTGCAACTGTGTGAACCAGTGATGAATTGAACCACCTGTCAGCTTCCAGGTAATACTCTCCAGCATTTCTCCAACAACAATCACTATAGAGTGGGTCCTCAGTGCACTGTCTAAGGCCAAGAACATTAATTCAATTGGCCCTAATAATATCCGAGGATGATGACTGAATGGCATGAAACATGACCTGTCAGGCCCACCATAATCTCTGTTTAACCATAGCCTCCAAACAGGCTTCTTGCCAAACAAATGAAGGACTGGAAAAGTTATCTGTCTATACAAGGGGGGAGGTGCCTTCCACAGACCCAAGTAACTACAAACCCATACGTCTGACTAGTCCCATTTGCAAGGCCATGGAAATAATTAGGATCTGATAATTGACAAAGGAAATCTACACACTCTGGATACTTCCCAGTTCAGTTTTGTCAAAAGCAGGTCATGCCTACTTAACCAGGTGGACTTCTTCGAGAAGGCCACTAAAGCTATGGATAAGGGAAAACAATACACACTGCCTACTTCAAGCTGTCCAAGGTTTTCAACACAATATTTCACTCAGATATTGTAGATAAACTTAGAAAATTAGGCATAAACCCATATGTCACCCAATGGATAGCCAGTTGGGTCATTGATAGGATGCAATAAGTTATGATAGGGGACTCCACCTTCTCAAACAGGTTATTCACTAGCAGAGCCCCACATGGATTGATACTGGGGCCTCTTCTTTTTGGTATCTGCTTTTCTGAAATCAACACAAAATTCAAGGGCCTCTTGCTGACAAAAACATGCAGATGATTACAAACTAGGTATGGTCATTGAATCTCCAAAAGACACAGATACCCTTTAAAATGGCATGATGCAAACATCTATTGCAAGAGCATTGGACTTAAATTCAGTGTTAAGAAATGCGTAATAGTATCCTTTGGAAAGATACCCACCCTTGGAAATTACCACATTGATAATAAATCCCTAAAAGTAGAATCAGTGGTCAGGGATCTAGTACTACATGTTGATTACCATGTGTCTATTGTAGTTAGAAACTCATTTTAACTTGCACAGCTTATAAATAAGGCATGGCCTACAAGTCCATGTAGTCACTATGCAGCTGTAGCTGGCTCTCATTAGCCCAGTCATTGAGTACAACACACCTTTTGGCATGTACCTGACCAGGTACTTTAAACAGCTTGATTGACCACAGAGTTCCACCCAAAAAGAAGACATGGAGTAAACAATAAGTCCTATGTGGACTATCTCAAAGGCCAGTCCCTGTACTTGGTCACCTACAGACTGCTACGTGGTGATCTATGCCTAGTCTACAAGGCATCCTCTGATCCTGCACCGATGTATTTGTAGGACATCTGCAAAACAAATAGCATCAGAAATAGCTGATCTAAGGACCTAAACCTCATCTGCAGCATAAAAAAGTCATGTTGGAGGGGCAGGTATGTGTGTCAAAGATTAACCCTTCTCTGTAACAGGCTTCCCATCCACGGGAAAGGAAGCTCACCCCTAACCCTTGTCAAATGTATCTTGGACCAATGGGTGGGTAATCACAAATATATCCCTTGTTTGTCACCTATATCCCTAATTGACAGGAGCACCCTGTGAACTCTTAATGTGTACAAGCCTGTGTCATAAACATAAAATTCCTTGGGGGATTGACATGAAACATGCCAGCAATATTTTGTTGAATTTGGGGTAAGTTTGGCTAGGCTTAAAATTACTCTTGGGTCAATAGCTTTGTACCTACCTATAAACCTGAAGGACTTTCTTAAGTATGCATTTTTTAATTGTAACAGCTCTTTTTCTGTACATCCCAACAGTTGCAGGGATAATTCAGTTATTAGTTATGCTAAATGATAAATACAATGGTCACCAACTAGTTGTCAGTGTCATCAGCTAAATGCACATGCATTAAGAAAGACAGCATGATGGGAACACTGATTGGGAACACTGATAAACAGCAGTGATCTCCCTCCCCCATCAGCAGTGTGCAGTTTTATTGGAAGCCGTTTTAGTATATGACTTGCAGTGAAAGTGAATCAATAGCAGAGTCATTAATTTTTGAAGCAAACTGGTGTTTGAAACTGTTTGATTCTCGGATGGAGCACCTTCTGTGTGGAGTCTGCATGTCCTCCCTGCAGTCGAGTGGCGTTCGAACGACATGAGTGAATGGGCGTGCCTTCATTGAAGGTTGGGAGTCGAGCTGACACCTCAGCACTGTGAAAATCTACTGCCAATCATTAGCGGACCGGAGTTCCGCTGTGGTGACCCCTAACCAGGAAAAGCCGAAAGAAGAACGGCCTGAATTCACTGGCTTCAACATTCGTGCACAATTCCATGAGACAGTGCGTTTGATGCTTTCCCATTCCGTTTTGCATTCTTAATGGGAATGAAGTGCACTTCAACTGGAATGGGACACAGCAATTAAGAGAAATAATGGTGAACACAGTTAATTGTTGGGAACACTCTGGTGCCAGAGCCTGTTTTATTTATTAGACTGATTGCAGCACATATGATGCATTTGCATATTCTAACTAGATAATAATGTAGTAGCAGACCTAATATTTCATGCTGTCCTGTGGTTATCATTCAGGCAGTCGCTTCATGTCAGGTCAAGTCAACAGCTGATACCATTTGTGTGTAAAATTAATGAAAGAGGGCTTGTTATGTTTCTCCCCATTGCATATATCTATTATATGTACATTTCAGTTCAGTGCATGCATTCTCATTGGACATGAAATGTTAATTCAGTCTGACTGTGACATTCAGTGACCACAGCAGGCATTCACTAGATGTGCTGTCATCTCTTTTATAGACTGAAATTGCAACATTACTATTTGAGTATTTATGAGCTCATTGTGAGATCCAGGAATTCCAAGAAATCCAGTAGAAGGCATTTATCACCACACATTTCATTTATCTACATAGCCTAGTACAACACATAGTGAGACACTGACAATAAAAATAATCCACTTTCTGTAATTTACCAGAGAGCACAAAAATATGTTTCCCATTTATAAATGTGACAATTTGAATTTGAAGTGAGCACATAGATGAATTCAGAGGGTCGAGCATTGAAAGCTTTCCGGTTATTTTCACTTCGGGGTCACATAACCTCAAGAAAGAAGTTTGTTCTTTTCCCCTGAAGAACTTTGCCTAACCCCCAGAACAATGATTTTCTGAAATTTTGAAGAACTTTCATTTGTTGTTCATTTGAATTAATTTGTTGGATTGCTTGAAATTTGAATTGCCAGAAAGACAAAAATATGTCTGAAATGATTGACATAAACATTTCCATTTTTGTTGGGTTTTCAGTTGTATGACTTACAATATTTTTGAAATATGCCTATATTTTTATTTTGAAGCTCATTTTATAAAGCTTGAGCAAATTGTTAACAACTAGATTGCCTTCCAAGTGTATTATGCTTCATGTTATGTAACATTCCATGGGCATCACAAATACATGTGTAACATTCTGCTCACTTCATCATTTAATGACTGTCAGTGTGATGGTTTTATACCCCTACAGTGTGAGTCACATCAGAGATGTGCTGGAGCCCCGGTGTACACCTCTTATCCACACACATACACACACACACACACACACACACACACACACACACACACACACACACACACACACACACACACACACAGTGATTTTGCAGCAGTAAAAGCCATAAAACAATGGCGTCAGGCCTATCCCCATTTCAAGTAAATATGTCCAGCTGTGTTCATCTAAGGTATCTTGATGGTGCAGTGGCACAGGGGTTTGCATTGTCACCTCAGAGCAAGAGGTTTTCTGGTTTAATTCTCAGCTGGGGTGCCTTCTGTGTGGAGTTTGCATGTACACCCTACATTTGTGTGGGTTTCTGTCTGGTGCTCAGGATTCCTCTCACGTTACAAAGACATGCGTCTGGAGTGTTTCTCCCTGGTCTGCCACTAAAATTTGGCTCGTTCCAAGTTGGACTTTCCTGGTAAACAAATGTTAAATAAATAAATCTTTAAATTATCTTCAGTTGAAAGTAAAGCTGGTTTATACTGGGGCTAGTTTTAAATTGTCTCAAGACTAGAGGATGCAGTGGTCATTTTTAGCTTCATTTTTTTCTTTTATGATTAACATTTAATTGCATTTCATGCATGTGTACACATAGACCATTTTCAGTGATTTATTATCATTTATTATAACAGATGGAAAAAAAATGGGAGGTTGGCATAATAGTTAAGGTGTTTGCCTTGCAACCATAAGGTGCAGGGTTTGAGTCCTACATGGGGTAATTGGCTATGCTGAAAATGGCCCACATGGGCAGTTAGTCTAGTACTAACCTATGCACATGTGCCTCCCAACACCACTCATATTAACCAGTGCACAGAGAGTAGCCACATTCCACAGTTTATTTAAAGTGGCCAGAGCAGCCGAGTTCAGTGTTGTTTCACACTTAGCAATAGCTTCTTGCTGGAAACCACAAGTCCTATATTTTCTCCAAAGTAATCATAGTGTACAGAAAACAAATGGATAATTATTGTTTTCTTTGAAATTTCTATAACTTTGGAGAAGTTTAAGAATTATTTCCATAGTTTTAAAAATGCACATATTTTACCAAAGTGGATTCTATAAAATCTTCCTGTGTTGACTTACATTTAGAGGTATACAGAAGTATGTACACAGACTAATAAAATAACATTTCTGATACAATTGTTTGTAATTTCCAGACTTGTGTAAACTCAAGCTTGCTAACATCTAAATTTTGTAGGTGTCTGGCTTTTAGCAGCTGCACAACAAACTTACCGATCACATAAACCGAGGGACTTCTGCAGATATCACACACACACACACACACACACACACACACACACACACACACACACACACACACACACACACACACACACACACATGTACAAGATGATTTGACCCCAGCATTTACAGATTCTGAAACTATATCTGTAAAACTTTAAATATACGGATCTTACATTAATACAGTATAAAAACCAGAACAACATCTGCAGAATAAAACAACCATTAAAAACTTCATATATGCAAGGTAAACATTAAAATCTGCTAGATTCAGTACCAGAATTGGCAGTATCACATGACAGTACAAGATTATGTAGCACACCCACAGGTGTAGCTGAAGAGATATGGGTTCCTTCCTACCTGACTCTGGCGACACCCCTATTAGGCCCAACACACCAAGGTGGCAAGAGGGACAGATTTTATTCTAGGTGACACATCTAGTTTAAAAAGGCAATAGCACAACCATAAACAAATTATTTCAACAGTGCACCAGTTAGCAATAAGGCAAGGTAAGATATGCAACCAATGAAAACATACATCCACCCTCTTCCCCAGAACTCAACAGAGGAAGGTCTTGTCATTCAAACATGCACAAAGAAGGCAATATCTCCACATAACTGCCGTGAGATCACATTGGTGTATCATCAGCTGTGACTCCAAAGGTGACGTCAACAGGAAGATGAGCTTATCTTCCAAACATTAGGAAGTAAGGCGAGAACCCTGTAGCATCATTTTTAGTACTATTGTAAGCATGCACCACTGTGGCTACATGTTTACCCCATTGACTCTTCTTCTCAGCAGATAGTGTCCCCAACATGTCTAGTAAAGTCCTGTTGAAAAGCTCAGGCTGAGAATCCCCTTGATTGATTGATCGATTGATAAGGAGTGGTGTGGCTTTTTTTGACTCCCAACAGAGTGAGTAGTTCATGGACAAGCTTGCTCTCAAAATCACGTCCTTGATCAGAATGCATCCTTTTTGGCAGGCCATAGTGTACAAAGAACTTCTCAACTAGTAGTTTCACCACTGTAATAGCTTTCTGATCACGAGTGGGAAATGCTTGAGCGTACCTGGTATAGTGGTCTGTCACCACCAGCAGATTACTGATCCCGCCTTCATCCAGTTCAATGCATAGAAAATCTATACAGACCAGTTCCATGGGTCCACTGCTCTCCATTTGATCCAATGAGGCAGCTCTGGTCGGCAGAGTCTTTCTCTGAATGTAACGAAGACAAGTACAACAATAATCTGAATGTAACGAAGACATGTACGACAATAATCTTCAACATCTTGCTTCATGCATGGCCAGTAGAACCTATCTCGTACCAGACCCATAGTTCTGTCATAACCAAGATGACCATGTTCATCATGCAATGACTGGAGTACTACTTCTCTATACTTCCGAGGAAGCAACAATTGCCATTTTTCACTGCCGAGTGCACTAGGAGATCTCCTATACACTAGTCCATTCTGTATCTGGAGTCTGTCCCATTCTTTGGCCAAACTTCTGGCCAGAGGATGAATATCTGTGTGAAGCATATCAATTTGTTTCTTCTCTAATGCAGCTACCACCAGCTGACCCAAGGGGTCTTGTCTTTGATTTCTTCTGAGGTCACTGTTACTCACAGCTGGTAGCGATGAAGCCTGTAAAGTGACCAGATTACAGTAAGCTTGGGGTATGCTTGCTGCAGACAAACCCAACTTCTGGGCCCAACATTCAGTGTGTTGATAGCAGGCTGCAATCTGACACACAGCTCTCACCCCTGGCGCTGGAATTTTCACCCATTCATCATCGGGGTGTAAATCTCCCCGAGTTCTTCTGGACAGACCATCAGCATCTCCATTTCTGTGTCCTGGGCAGTATTTCAAACCAAAATTATAGTTGCATAGAGCTGCCATCAATCTGTGGCCAGTAGCATCTAGCTTTGCTTGGATGTATGTCAGAGGATTGTTGTCAGTCTGCACTTCAAATTCAGCCCCATAGAGATAGTCAGGCAGCTTGTCCACTACAGCCCACTTTAAGGCAAGGAATTCCAACTTGTGTGCAGGGAAATTTCTTTCTGTGGGGGATAAACTCCGACTGATAAAAGCCACAGGTCTCAGCTTCTTGTCATACTCCTGGTAATGGACTCCTCCTAAGCCATCCCTGCATGCATCCACATGTAAAGTGTATGGCTTTGTTGAGTCAGCATATGCCAGCACAAGGGCATGTGTGAGGCAATACTTAAGCTGTTCAAATGACTCTTCGCACTCAGGATCCCAACAACTCTCAATGAGTTCTTTAGAACCTCTCGGTCCCTTAGGCTTTTTCACAAGGATATTTTCATCTGTTTCATCTGCTTTCTCATCATTTCAGAGCAAATGGTTGAGGAGTCTTGCTATCTTTGAAAATCCTTCCACAAACCTTCTATAGTAACTGCAGAACCCCAGGAAAGATCGCAGCTCTGTGATAGTTTTAGGTCTGGGCCAAGATGTCACCGCTTCGACTTTGCTGGGATCTATGGATATTCCATTTGCAGACACTACATGTCCCACATAGATCACTGAAGGTTGGAAGAACTTGCATTTGTCCAATGACAGCTTCAGGCCTTCCTTCTCAATCCTGTCCAATACCTTCATCAGTCTTTCTTCGTGCTCCTCTAGGGTCCTCTCAAAGACAATGATGTCATCCACGTAGACTAATACTTCCAGGAGATGCATGTCTCCAACTGTTCTTTCCATAATTCTCTGGAAAGTTGCCGGTGCATTTGATAAACCTTGAGGTAAGTGATCAAACTAAAAAAATCCCAAAGGGGTGTTGAAAGCAGTCTTCTCTTTATCTTCTGGGTGCATAGGGATTTGATAGTATCCACTCCTTAAGTCTAGCACACTGAACCACTTACTATTCACGAGGCAGTTTAGAGCATCTTTAATCTGGGGAGTTTTGTACTGGTCTGGAATGGTTCACTAATTCAGAGTACGATAGTCAACACACATACAAATTGACCCATTCTTTTTCCTGACAACAACAATGGGAGAGGCATATGGACTTTTGACTCTCGAATTATCCCCATGGCTTTTAGTTCTTTCAAATATTTTCTAAAGCCCTGCTGGTCTCCTGGGGCTACTCTTCTTGAATGTTCCCTGAAAGGCCGGTCCTCTTTTACTCTTATTCAGTGTTCTGCACTTTTTGCACAACCCACATCTAGTTCACTAGTTGAAAAATATTTTTTCTTTTTCATTAGTAGCTCTTTAACTCTGGTTAGCCACTCATGGGGTAAAAAAACACCTCCTATATCAATATCTTCTGGATTCAACTCATTGGCTCTGCTCTCATTCCTTGCCAACACAGAAGCAGGTAAGGGAGTGGCAGCATAAACATTTCCCAAACGCACTTGTGAACGCAGGACAATGGGAGTACTTCCTTCATTCTTTAACCCCACAGGCAAAGTGTCACAAGGATGTTTTAACTTGTCCACAGGCCAAACTTCTGGGACTAGTTCCAGTCCCGGTGGCAAGTCACTTTCTGGATTTGTTTCCATCATGAGATGAGAGGAAACTGTCCACACATCCTCACTTTGGCTCTCAAGCAGGTGACCTGACCAGGATGAAGTATATGCTCTTTCCCAGACAGGGTCCACACATGACCAATTTCATCTTTCTTACTATCCTTCTCCCTTTGAAGGGCACAGAAAACTGGTCTCAGGAGAGGATGTAGTGTCTGGTGTTCCTGGGTCAACTGAGGCATTAACATTCTTCTGACAAGGTCAGTATTTGTCCCCACTAAAATAGATGCTGAATCCTTTCCTTTTGGCCTGGGGCATACAACAGCGAGTGTTTCAAAAACTTCTGTTGACCCAACAACTGAAGTGGAAAATTCTAACTCGAGTGAGACATAACCATCATAAGGGAACTTCATGTCACTTAGTCCCCAGATCTCCAAATCTTCTAACTTTTCAAGTGGAAAATGCTTTAAGTATTTTTGGTAGAAGTCTCCATACAGAATGGCAATTTGTGCAACAGTATCCAACAGTGCTTTACTATACACTCCTCCTATTTTTACTGACATGACAGGGGACGGTCCCAGTAGGCAATCGGGTTGTTTCTGTTTCCGGTGTTGTTCAGCTGTATGGCAGTCAGCATGTGGTTGAGGTACCACTGGTTTACCTTGCCAATTTAACAGATAAGACTCTTGCTTAGTAATACTTTGCGGTCTCTGATGCTGAGATTTTGGCTGAGATGGCTTTCCAATTTGGTTGTTCACTTCAGATGAGCTAGAAGTGTGCATAGTAGGTAGTTTTTCTCCCCTATTACAAGGGTTAGTGTGGAAAGGAGATCCAGGATGCTGTCTCTTGATGTTAGATTTTATGGAGCTCTTTGTAACTGGGCACTCAACTGGCTCCTTCGCTGAAGCCCTTTGAAGTTTCCCTGCATTGTACTAGCCAATAGGTTCATAGGTTCATAGATTAGTACTAGGCTAACTGCCCTTTCGTGCCATTTTAAGCCTAGCCAATTATCCCTTGTGAGACTTAAACCCTGCACCTTGTGCTTGCAAGGCAAACACCTTAACCATTAGGCTACCCTCATTGTTCACTCTTTTCAAGTACTGTTCATTAGGACACTGTCGCTTTATATGCCCTGCATCTCCACAGCAAAAACAAAATCCAGTAGGAACTCTGAGCATTGGCTGATTCAATTCTTCCCCGAGTCCTTTTGTGAAGTTTCTACCTGATGTATTCCTCCCTTCAGCTAAAGATACCACAGATTTCTGCAATTCTGCAACTGTCTTGGTGACTTGAGCTATGGCGTCAGTCAGGGAAGACACCTGCATCTGCAACTGTGACACCTCTACATTGCGGACACTCTGGGCCACGACTCCTGTTTGAGTAGTGAGCCTGGCTATAGTCTCCTGCTGGTGTTCACTCACTGTTTTAGTTGCTGTTGAACACTGAAATTTGGCTTCCAACAGGGCTTCCTCTTCCCTCACCTTTTTAACCAACTGAGAATAAGTTAGAGTCTCTTCCCTGTTTCTCATCCTTATTTTCCACACAATGGGGTCCATAGCTTGAGCGCCCTGTAAAATTTTTTCCAATCCGTACTTGGTCAGCCACTTTTGGATCCACCCCCTTCTTTAGGATGATCTGGTGGAGCATTTTATCTAATTGCTTAATGTAATTGGATAGTTTTGCACCAACATCTTGGTATGTATGTTAAAACTGATACAGTAGGTCAGCAGCCCTCTCAGTCCTTGCAAACACATCCTGCAGTACTCCTAAATAGTCCTTGGCCATACAATCTTGCTTACCCATCCTTAGGTTGCGTATGGTATCCGCAGTTAATCCCTTTAGACTTTCAGATATCCGCTGCTTCTTCTGAGATTCTGGGATATCCCACTCCTCTAGAGCTTGTAAAGCCTGATCCATCCAGGATTCAAAATCTTCCTCTCCCTGAGGTGTGGGTTGTTTGCCAGAAAAGAAATGCAATTTGTGGTAGCCAAACCCAGTGAATGGCTGTGTAGGCTTTATGCATTTTACTACAATACTTCCGAAAGCATTCAAAGCTTCAGGCCCTATAGTATTTATGGGCAGTGAAGCTGCAGCTTCTGGTGTAAGGTTCTGACCTACTTGGATAGCTTCCACAGGTATTTTTCTCTGTTGCTGAGGTAGTGCAATTCTCAGGGATTACCACACAGACTGCACTCTCACCTGAAATTTGTACACTCGAAGGTATGTGCTCATACACTAAAGGACTTTTCCATTCTAATAAGGCCAAGGTGCTCTGATTGGTAGGGTCCACTGTGTTGTCCCGCAAAGATCCTGTGACTTGATGTATTTGCATATCCGTCCATGTGACCCCTGGCAACACCAGAACTAAGCAATGCTCTGACTGAGCATTGTGCTGTTTGCACCACTTAGCGGCTACTTATGGGTTCATGTTTCTGCTGGATATGCTTTCCACACGTACGGGGGAATAGGGTGGAGTCCAAGGCAGTACAGGCAATTCCGGATGAGCCCCCAAATGTAGCGGTGTCACAGTATTCTTGAAAAGGAGCTCCACTTTGTGGTTTAATAGAAAATTACAGTCTATTACTTCTACAATGAAATACAGTGGAGCTACAATTATAATCAAAGAATATGAGCCATAAACAAAGAATATATTGCCAGCACGAAATCTTGCTAAAATACCTGCTTGAACTGATTTTACATAGAGAATATATTGCCAGCATTAAGTCTTGAGCTACTTCTGTGCTACTATTATGAGATGCAAGGCATGATGTATTGTTATTAGTAAAGTAAAATAAAGGTAGATTTTCATCACAGCACACTAAAAAAAAAAATACTGCTACCTGCTGGTCTCAATTAAAACAGCAATAATAAAAATTAATATTTCAGCCAAAACAATTTGAACTTGAAAAACAAAATGTTACAAAACGCATGTGTATACATACAGTTATGTTGTGCCAATCACACAAATTTAGAATACCTACGTAGAGCTCCTCACAATTACTTAATGGGCTAACTAAAAATAATAAATAATATGTTAACTTCCTTATTAAAATTCCAAATTGATTTTATTGTACATATGTTAAAAACTATAATTAATTAAATTAATATTTACATATTAAACAATATGTTAAATAAATTAATAAATAATATATTAAATTGCTATGTAAAATTCTTGAGTAAAATATTCAGTAGTAAAATGCTTTTATTAAATTTAATTGGAGTCAAATAGTCTAGTGTCAAATCATCTGGGGTCAAAATGTCCAATAAATATTCCCATAGACAAAAAATATGAATGTAAATATAAAAGTCTATCCAATTGTATTGAGGTTTAATCGTCTGGGGTCAAACTGTCCTGCTTCCCACACACTCGCACTCACATTCTGTTAAACATCAGACATCAAAAAGCCAGACTGTTAAAAACTAAACAGAATAGGTTGAGTTTGGCTTTTCCGGAAATATGGTGTTGAAGGGGCCACAAATCTCTACCTCTCAGCGTGGTAGCAGATGAAACAGTTTATTCACAAAAAGTATTTAAAATATTGACGTTCTATATTATTTTTTACTCTTTTAAAATTTTAATGTGATAATAAGTTACTTTTCAGTTCGTTAAAAATGCATTTGGGCTTCAACATTTTACGTTTCAGTCCTGCTGTCTGATGTCACATATAGTGTGTGTGTGTGTGTGTGTGTGTGTGTGTGTGTGTGTGTGTGTGTGTGTGTGTGTGTGTGTGTGTGTGTGTGTCTCAAAGCCCTATCCCTGTACTCAGTTTTCTACAGACTGCTACATGGTGATATGTGTACGTGTGTCTGTCAAAGCTGTGTTCCTGTACTCAGACTCATACAGACTGCTACATGGTGATATATGTATATATACAGAGAGAGAGATGTGTGTGTGTGTCTGTGTATATGTGTGTAGGTGTGTGTCTCAAAGCCCTATCCCTGTCTCGATCTCCTACAGACTACTACATGATGATCTATATGTGTGTATTTGTGAGTGTCTAAAAGCCCCCTGTACTTGGTTTTCTACAGACTGTTATGTGATGATGATGATGTGTGTGTGTGTGTGTGTGTGTGTGTGTGTGTGTGTGTGTGTGTGTGTGTGTGTGTGTGTGTGTGTGTGTTTAGATGTATGACTGCAAAGACTGCAAATTGGTTCTCGCAATCAGAGCCATGTCTCCAGGATTTATAATGTCCTTCAGCTCATTGTCACAATTAATTTTGATATTCTGTCAGCCAGTCATATAAATGAGAAGCTTAACATCTCATTCCTTTCCTTTATCAACTGTCAGCAATGATTTCTGACCCAACAACCTGCTGGTCCTTTTGTAGCATTTGTTATTTATGTCCCTTATGACATTGCATACATTTCAGCATCTAATATTTCTGAAGTCACCTACTTCTAACCAATGTTTACTAAATGGAGCAGAGTGGCAGTGTGCTACTTTTTACCTGAAGAAAGACAGAGCTAATTCCAGAGCATCAAATGGTGGAGTGAATTTTCAGTTTTTTTTTCTTTGTTTATTGATAACTATTTAACATCATCTGAAGGTAGATGTAACACCTAGATGAACTCCTGTAGCTACAAGGCACACTGTCCTCTGAGAAATCAGTGCCAGAAGCAGCTAGTAGGATTAGCTCCATTTCTACAGTTGTGTTCACAGCATTTAAACAGTTCCACTGTGACATGGCTGTGGAAATGAATAAGATCTAGTCAAGAAGTGCTGATGACACTGGGTATTGTTAAGCTGTTATAATTAGCACAGATTTTCAAACTTGTTTGAAAGACAATGAAACTCCCTCTGGTCTGGCTAATTGGGGAAGTGGTCCTCATTTTTAGAAAGGGGAACAGGAGAGTGTGGTCAAGTTATAGACTTAAAGATCATGACACTCGTCCACCCTAGGAAAGTTTTCACCAAGGTACTGCAAAGAAAACTTCAATCAATAACTGAACTCCTGATTCAGGTTATACTATGTGGATTCCTTCTTGGAGTTGGATCCACAGCTATTGCAGGGATAACTGAATTCTGCCAGTATTGTCTACATCAATTTTCATGGACATGGTAAAAGCATATGATCTTACCTTATGCCCTTGGAATTTTTACTTGGAGAAACCACAATAATACAACTTCCCAAAAGCACTGCTTTATGCTATTTGATTCCTGTCCCCATTCTCACCCATGGTCATAACTTTTAGGTACTGGCCAACAGCATGCAACTGTAGCTACAAGAAGAAGAAGTGAGGTTCCTTCACAGGGTAAAGGGGGTCATGCTCCAGCATACTACAAGAAGCTCAGCACAATTTCCCCATATTTAGGGAAGTCATTTGAAGGTGATTTGAGCATCTTGTAAGGCTACAACTGGACAGTTCCCAAAGGAGATGTGTCATGCACAGCCCTCTAACAGGAAGTCATGGGGTGTCTCTACATATGATGGGAGTATACAATTTGCTTTCCTAGGGACACCCAGGATTCCAAAGGATGAGCCAGAGGCTGGTAAAAGAAATATGGAAGTCTGATCTGACTTGCTCAGATTACTATCACTGTAGTCCATACTAGGACAGGTGAACTAAAATGGATGGATGCATCCATGCTTGTTTATTAGCCTGTTAATAGGCAGTCACCATGACAGGATGAAAAGGGAATTTAATGTCTTTCCTTTGAGTAGAGTTTTGCAGTCCTGAACCCCATTCTTGTAAATCCTAAAAAGAGGTTAGGCTAGCTATGCCAAACTGTATAGACAAGTAGATAAGGGAATTAAACCTACTGGCTAAGATGTCAAACAATACTTACTGTGCTTTAATAATTCAAAAGATTATTATACTAATTGACATATGTGGTGAGAAATACTGAGAAAATAAAGTCCCCATGTGCTGTATGGCAGATGGTGGACATTCTCTGTTGCAGGGGCAGCTCATGGTATGAGCTGGTGAACTGCAGCGCCCCAGTAAAAATAAAACAGTTGGAAAATCATGTTTTATTTTTTCAACCAAAAAAATCAAGTTGTTTGACTGAGCTGCTTTCCAAAACAGACCAGTGTTACTACTTGAAATGTAACATAATGTGATATACCTTATTACAGGCCTTCCTCTCTTTGAGTGGGTCAGTAATGGCATTTAAGAGGAGGCTGACTAGGCTGGTGGGCAAAGCAAATATGTATGAATGTGGGAACAAGTTTACTAGCAGTGTTTTATTTCTAAGTTTTTTTTTCAATAGTATTGTGTATGCTAATGCCAGCTAATATATATGAAGGTAAGCATTTCTTCATTTGTGTATATGTGTATGGTGTATATGTAGACAATGATGCTACACTCTGTGAATGTTAGAGCAGCAAGCTGAAATACATTATTCTCAGCAGGTGTTATAATACATTGTGATTGCAGGCAGGCAGTTAAACTGCAAACAGAGATCACTTAATAGATTAAGTATGCTATAACCACGTTTGCAGGTTTCTTTGGATAATCTCTGTCTTTATACCATATATTATGTAGAGGATGGAGTAATTCTAGTCTTGTGGTTAACTTTATCTCAACATATGCAAAACAAGAAACTACCACAAAATTTTAACTTTTAGTACTTTGTTGATTACTTCCGAATGTATCATCAAAATGATGCTGAATGAATGCAGAATATGTAACTGCCTCCACAAAAAGTAATTTTAAATATCTAGTATTATTTTAAATGTTGCATTTTAATGCATTATACAGATAAAAGAGCCTTGGGGGATGTGTTGTAGCAATCCACAGTTTAATGAACACAAGTTTGTTTTCTTATATTTAGAAACTATGGAAACAACACCAAAAGGGTTTACACATCTGAGACTGCAGATTCCTTAATGTTCAGTTTTCTGTTAATTACCCAGCCTCTAGAATATCTCCTAATCTTCACCACTAGGTTGTACATCAATACTGATTTGCCCTCATACTTCCCTGTCTACTGTAATCTGTCTCTTATATGGAATTTTTTTACCCAAACTCTCTCACTCTAGGTATTTCTGTTATTTATATAGTTCCACCTTCTAATCACTGAAGCAATTACCTTTCTTCTTTACATACTTCAGTGTGTGATATTCTGTATTCTACATTGTCTTTCACAATCTATGTTAAAATCATCCGGTCTCTTTTTGAGCAGTCACTTAAATGCATGTTTGTATACATATACACACACATATATGTATAAGTTGTATACTTTTTGTATTCTAAGTAGATTGTTTGCAGACAGATGACAACCCATTATGTTATACTGTCAGAGAGGTTATTTTGTTTAAGTACTGAAGGCATTTTGTAAGTATAATAAGGCACTGTTCATTGTTGTTGCTGTTCCTTAAGAACCTCCCTAAAGTTAAATGCAGTGTGGCAAGTATATCCTTTTTAATAACACACCTAGGAAGTCAGAGTAAAGTAAATCTGGTGTCTTGTCAGGTCATATCTCTTGTTGAACAGAAACGCTTAGAGTACCCGAGTACTTCTGTTTGTTGGGGGATTGTAACCCTTGAGATGTACAGCATAATAGCTCCCAGGATGGCAGTTAATCTTTTTTTATATTACCTTCAGTTCATAGCATTATACATTTATCCCAAAAACAGAACATCATGATTGCAGGAAGTAGTAGTATAAATGTGCAAAATGTTCCCCCCAAAAATCAGAGCACAGTTTTCACCATATTAGTTATTATTTATGTATTTGTTCATTCAATTGATTGCAGTCAGATATCTGAGGTGTCATACAATTGTGTTTAATTAATGGTGATGTGTGTGTGTATGCGTGTGTGTGTGTGTGTGTGTGTGTGTGTGTGTGTGTGTGTGTGTGTGTGTGTGTGTGCGTGTGCATGCATGTGTACACATGTGAGTACAAGTGTGCAAGGTATTGTAATTGGTCAGCTATGAGATGCAATGCATTACTGTGGCCACTCGTTATGTATTCATGCATTCATTTGATTATAGCTATCTGAAGTGGCTCCATGTCAGTAGCACAACAGGTAGCACACTTGTCTTTCCTAGCTGGAAGACAATTAGGCTGTGGTTTTTATTCCAAATTCAGGTAATTGGATTTCTAACACTGCAGTGAAGCATTAAAGAGGTGCTGCAATCTTCAGTGTGTCATCCTTTACTTGACATCTTAAAACCAGGTCCCATCTGCTTGAGTTTGTGTTAGCTCAGATGGATGTAAAAGATTTCACAGAACCTATTGAGAAGAGGAGGAGAAGTTCCCAGATGCTTCTGCCAAATTTCCCATAGTAGTATAAATGCCCCCTCCTGATTTCTCCTAAAAAGAGGACAATAGCCTAGTGGGACTAACGCAGTCTACAAAAGCTTAAATAAATTAAAAATAAGTAAGTGGTTGTAATTGGTGTATACTTGTTTGTGTATATGTGTATGTGTGTGTGTGTGTCTCTGTCTCTCTCTCTCTGTAGGGGATTGCAATACTTTTTTGGCAAATTATTATTATTTTTATTTCTTACAGTCTGCTCTTGAAAGTGTAGATGGTCTATGAAATGGTCATAATTGCAGGGAACAGGAGCTTTTGTGGGAACATGTAACCTTACTAAGGCTGCTCTCATTTGTTTAAGTTGTGTAGTCATTATTCTGGATTTGCAGGACTAATGTACATTGTGGGAAACAAGCTAGAATCCATTACTGTGGCTGCTGTTTGTGTGAAATGATGTTGGAATATTAATGTGGTCATTTCATATCACAATGAGAAATTTGCATTATATAGAGTCAACAGAATTGCTATAATTCCTGCATATGGGGTCTGTCTGTGGTTAAAAGTTACTGATGGTGCTCACATTAGCCCAAGTTAAACAGTCAACACTGTGGATTTATGGTACCAATGTGTATTTGTGTGAAGAAAACTGGACTACTTTATTGTGGTGACTGGTTATTTGTTTAAAACAAAGTTGAAAAACATTACTGTGGCCATTAATTTTTCTGTTGCAATTAGGAATCAGAGATGTGCACAGCAAAGAAAATGGCTATAGTTCATTGGTATGGAGTTGTCATTAGATGTCAGTGACTGACACTGCTATTATTATCTCAAGTATGCAGTCAGGGTTCAGGCACCTAGGCAGTGTGCCAGTTTCTTGTGGTACATATGGCTGGGGCCACATGGCTGAAATGACATTCAGCTGCAGGGAAATATGGCTTTTTGTGAATTCCCTCTGGGCAAAGACAAGCACACACTGCCTTGCCTACAGCTTTAATAACTATGTGCTTGAGGACAGAAGAAATAATGTATGTTGCACCCAGTGTACAGTATATGCTTATGTAACAACATGTAGAAGTGTGCTAAAGCATGGAGAATACCCTGCAGGCTACTGTAGTCACATTTAGGCTCCAGTATGCATTTTAAGTAATGTTCTTCAGATACTGTGAAGGGGGGTAGTGGTTCATACACACCAATTATATAGGTGCTGCCCATTTTGCACTGCATTTTTACTGCCACCGACATGCCTATATATATATATATATATATATATATATACACACATATATATATATATATATATATATATATATATATATATATATATTCTGTGTTATAAACCTGACTTATTCTCAGTATACTCAGTTTTAAACTATATTTATTTTGTTTTTACCCCATAATGAATGATGTTCACGTCCATCTTACTGAAATTTCACTGAAAGTACCCAACTCAAACTGTAGCCACTAAGCATATTCCTATAGGTATTTTCATTCCTATTCATAGAGAGAGAAATCTGTGCTGTTTTACATTATCTCTGTCAGTTATGAGGTTTTTATATGGAATGTGGAAATCTCATTTAAAGGAATGTTCCAAATTAAAAGGTGAGGCAATGGTTGTGCATACACAGCGTCCGGAAGTGGGGAGAGGCATTGATGAATGGGAATCTCGTCAACTTCAAACAAAGCGGAAAAGACATCGCCTAGACGGGGAAACAATAAATGTTAGTGGAACTGAACCGAAGGGTGCTACTTTCAACCCCGCAGCAACGCCCATTATTTTCCAGGATGCCGACAACGACGACCTTGATGGTAGTGCTAATTTTACTAGTGAACCGCAGGAGCGGCCACAACAAGGTACTTTTTTTATCTCCAACACAACGGAGATGAACAAATGGCTTAAAGAGCCATATGATTTTAAATTTGTTGATAAAAACGATAAAAATGATAATTACAGCAAACGGACAGTTAATATTGAATCTTTTAGTAAAAAAATGGACAGCTTTTCTAAACTATTGTACAAATATAAAGCTATTACAATTGAAAATGGTTATTTGAAAGAATGTTTGCATCGCTGCATAGTTCCTAAGGGATTACGCACATGGAAATATCCTAATAATGTGCAGATAGGGTCTATATTTCATAAGGATTTGGTGAAGGTTTTTAATAAATGTGGAATGGAAATTGTTGGATGCATTATTGAGGAGAACGAAAGGAATCTGGAGGTGATTAATGAACAAATCAGTGAATTAGATTCACAAATTAAGGGAGATCTCCTGTTTGAAATTAAGGAAGAGAAACAGAAATACTTTGGTTTAAAAAGGGAGATAGAACAAAAATGCACTGATTTAGTGACAAGGAAGACAGCAAAATTAAGAAGGGATATTCTGGAGTATGAGAATAACACCAGTTATCCTAACCCAGTTAACAACTTAGCCCCCCCCCCCACATCAGAAAAATAATTGAAACAAATGGGCAGGTAGAAACAATACAGTTAACAGGGATTACCAAAGAGAGACTTATAACCCTGACACATATAATTTTGATTATGATACAGATTTCCCCCCCTTAGAAACAACACAGTATGAACAGGGTTCAAAAGAAACCAACCATAGGGATTTTCAAAGGAGAGGGGGGTTAAGGGGAAAGGGGTATTACAGGAGATAGAACCCCCTTCCCATAGTAATAGAGGCAACGAAGAGATAGAGCAAGTAGGTAACAAGTATACTTTAAATGCATTTACTATTTACAATTTTAGCAACCTACAACTAACTAAAGATCATTTTTCATTAATGGAGAAAGGGTTTAAATTTATACCATCAAAGAGAGGGGAGAGGGTACAAACAATATTGGATATAAAATTATTTCTAAGGAAAATGAACTTAGAATTATTGTTTAGTAATGATAAATATGGTATAGATAGGAGAACCATACACGCAACAGAGGAACAACAAATATTAAAAAATAAGTCTGTTTTTAATCCCCCCATACATGCACAACTTAAGAATTTTGAGAAGGTTATGGAAGAGGGTATTAAAAAATTAGACAAGAGGGTGAAATATGTTAATAACCTGGGTAAGAGTGAAAGAAAAAGTTTGCAGGACTTGAAAAACAACAAGGGGATTAGAGTCATGAAGCCCGATAAGGGCGGAGGAATTGTCATAATGGAGTCTATCCAATATGAGGGCAAAATGAATAACATCCTTAGGGATGAAACAAAATACAAGGTTGTTTCTCGTAATGAGATAAATTTAGCATACAGGAAGATCGATATGATGCTATTGGATATGGAAACGGAAAAAGTTTTGGATGAAAAAATGATTTCTTACTTAAACACTGATAAACCAAAAATACCAGTAATTTTCGGAATACCGAAAATACATAAGCAAAGCGATGACCCCCCTTTTAGGCCAATAGTGGCAGCAGGGGGATCCAAAACTACAACCTTGGCAAAGTTTGTAGATGTCAAAACTAAACACATTTGGAAAAATAAAAGTGCAATACTACGTGACTCCTGGGACTTATTAAGAGCACTTGAACCCAAGTTATTTGACAAGGATATCTTGTTCGTGACAATAGACGTAGTAGACCTATTTGGCTCAATACCATATGAAGAAGGGATACGTATGTTTGAAGAGGAAATATTTTGGGACAAGAAATTGAAATTTGAAGAAAAAGTAGCGTGCACAGGCCTGATGGACATAATATTAAAGAACAATTTCCTAGTCCACAAGGGGGAGTTTTTCCAACAAATAAAAGGTGTGGCGATGGGAGCAGCCTGTGCACCTACTTTTGCAAACTTGGTCCTATCCAGTTGGGAGGACAAATATGTTTTTCCCTCAAATTACGCAAAATATTGTAAACTATACAGAAGATTCCTGGATGACATCATAATATTTTGGATGGGAAGCCTTGAAAAATTAAATGAATTTTTCAATTACTTAGGTAACACAACTAACTTTCTCAAATTTACATATAATTTTTCCTATGTCAGTATTGCTTACTTAGATGTGGAAATATTAAAAACAACCAACTCTTTTGAGACTAGAGTATACAGAAAGAACACTTATGTAAATTCTTTTCTCCATTTTGATAGTGAACACCCAATCCATTGTAAAAGAAACCTGGTTAAGGGCCAGTTTATCAGAGGGTCAAGAATGACAACATTGGAAGAAGAATATATCAAAGAATGTGACAAGTTAGAGAGGATGTTCATAGATAGGGGATACCCCAAGCCCTTTATTAATAAACTTAGGACGGAAGTAACAAATGCAAGGAAGGGAAGGTTTAAACCTATAACAGGAATAAAAGAAATGCTAAAAGAGCAAAATGAAAATACAGAAACGCAAGAAGTGAATTATGAACATTCATTAGTATTAGAATATAATGACTTGAACAAAAAAGTGAGAACACTATTTAATAAAGAATGGGAGAGATTTAAGGGTTTTACTGACTTAAAGGGCCTAGCAGAATCTAACCCAAAAGTAGTATATAAGAATTCCCTAAACATAAAAAACATATTAGAAACAGGGAACAACACAAATATACAAATAGGGGACAGAGCAATGGCAAGCAAGGTGGGGACATTTAGCTGTGGAATATGTAACCAATGTGAAATGGTTATAAATTGTGAAAAAATACACTTGGATAGTAGAAAACTATGGCTGCATAGCAAGGGGTATTTTAACTGTGAATCGAAAGGTGTAGTGTATTTAGTAATTTGCAAAAAGTGTCCTTCCTTTTATGTAGGGAAAACAGAAAGATCCTTGAAAAAGAGGATCTATGAACATACATATGATATTAGGAAAGGGAAGGACACTAATGCACTATTCAGACATTCAATGATATGTAAGGATTATGACTATGCTTTCTTTGTGTTGTATCAAGTTAAAATTGATATAAGAGGGGGCCATGGGAGGAGAACATTGGGTATAAGGAACTGTGGTGGCAAGTGGCCTTGGAGGCCAATAAACCACCTGGTTTGAATGAAAACATTTCCATACTACCATTACTAAAGCTGAAAGCAGCTAAGTTAAAGTAGTAAAAGAAATAACATAATTCACCACAAGATGGTGGTATTACTCCATGAAAGAATATATATATGTTAAATGAAACCAGATTCCAATACAACAAATGCATCTAATATTGTGATGAATAAATATTTATAAACACATTGTACACAATAGGATAAACATTCTGTTTCTTATAAATGTTTTTTAAAATGTTTTAAGGAAAAGCATTTTTTAACAGGATAAATGATTTTATTGTCATATATATTTATCATTTCTTTTACTTTAAAATAATATGGTTTTGCTAATTAGTAAAATGGAGCAGTGATATGATTGGTTTAGCTAAATTTTAAATACTATATATGATGACAAGATGGCAGCGATTGTTTTATCTGAGGAAGTCTTGTATTAGACGAAAACGCAAGTTTTAATAAAGCGTTCATACTGACTTTGAAGTGGTTACGGTTATCCTTATTCTCCTTGGCTTCTATTTTTTACGTGTTTGGTTTTGGTGACAGCGAGGGAAGCTGACCGTGTTTTTTCTGTTAATGTTCCAAATTAAAACCGTTCATAAAAATGTATAAGATTAATCTGAATATATAACAAAGTTGCTGGATATTCTGATCATGTTAAATTTAATTATATTGTTAATGGACTTATTTCTTATCTTAAACATTATTATAACCATAATAATTATATACTCCCCGGGATTCATGAAGCTCGGCGCAAGGCCGGTGTAAGGCCTGCGCCGGTGGTGCAGTGAATAGTCGGCGTAGTAGCGCCATATGCATAGTAATGAGAGCGCGCCGCAACCACAGACACGTGCGTAGTGTACGTGAGCGAGCCCAGGTAGGATGCGTCCGGAGGCGTGGCTAAGCCGGCAGGCGATGAGCAACCTAATGTGCTGACTGCCACGGTCCGCCCATAATAGTAATGGCAGCAGCCAGGGCCCGTGCAGAATGAAACGCACATAGAGTATGCAACATAGTACCCGTCCCAACAAAACGGAGAAGCAAATGCAACCCACGAAGCCCTAAGTGTACCCGTCCAAGGAACAAAGGATACGCGTAACACCGTGTTTGTCCCGCAATGCACCGCCAGTGGGCATACCCAGAGAAGGTGTACCGCAGCATGTCAGCGCGCCGCACCGACATAGGAGTAGCGACTAAGGTAACCACCTGTCCCACTTTGGGGCAGTCCCTCTATGGGCAGTTGTGTCCCGATAAAAAATATTAAAAACGGCAAATGTGCTAAGATTGTAGGACATAATGATATCCCGTATTTAATGTAATGGTTGCATGAAATGGTTATTTCCGTAACTGAAATACCTAAATGTCACAAGAAACAGAATAAGCAACCAAACTGCTACAACAATAAGCTTTTATTTAGGCAAACAAGTGAAGTTCTATGCTATATAGTGACCGTGTTTATGTGTCGGCCTGTAAAATCTGATGTGAGTCCCGAAAATGTCCCACCTTGGCCACTGGAAAAGGTGGCAACCCCAGTAGCGACATGGGCATGGTCACCAGGGTTACCAGCTGTCCCACTTTTCTATGGACAGTCCCTCATTGGACAGTTGTGTCCCGCCAAAAATCGAAAAACTGGCAAATGACCTGAGATTTCCTGCCAAAAATATTCCCGCAATATACCTGTAATAGTAGCATAAAACATATATTTTGTATATGAAACACATACATGGCATAAGAAACTGAATAAGGAACCCAAATGCTAACAGAATAAGCGTATATTATGGCAAACAAGTGAAGTTCTGTCAACTCCACTTGCTGTGGGTATGTGTTGTCCTGCAAAATCCGATGTTTCCACAAAAGATGTCCCACTATGGGCATTGGAAAAGGTGTCAACCATAATGGTCACAAGCAGTAGTGAGAGTACACAGCCGGGTAGCTGTGTCGACATAACAACAGGAAGGAACCAAGATACCCTAAACACAGGCAAACATGTGCATAGCAACATGTCCCACACCCAGCAACGTGTTTGTCGCATACACAGGACGGCGTATGTCTAAGTGTAATATCCAGAAGCAGAACCCATGCATGCAGATGTAATACACAATAGCCCCATTGTAGCATGTAAGTCCCACCCATGTACGCCTGTGCACACAAACCAGCTAGCATCCTTGTGCAGCTACACACCTACACACAATGGGCATACCTGAAATGTGGTAAGAAGTATTGTGTTAGGCAGTGCCACGGCAAATATGTACCCACATGTCACCAACCCACCTCAGGTACAGATATGGAAATGGCTGCATGTGAATGTGTCTGCAGAATGTGTACATCCCGTGATATGGTATGTACCCGTCCAAACCATATAGGTTTGCACACGCCCACGGTGCACATAACTGTACACATGTGGACAAGTCGGGTTGTTGAACCACCGCATCGATGATTAGCTATGCAGAGAAGTCAAACACATATAGCGGAACATGTGCCTACCAAACAGGACATCCTAACAGGGTGCCACAGGCACAGAAGGGAAGGTGGGACATCACATGTGGAGAGTAGCATTGCCGGACGGCCAAATACACACGGTCAAGGTAAAGGACGGAACAACATGCATATGGCCGGATGGATGTTGTTAGAAAAATATATATAGAAACACATATGAAGTGCCAGTTTAGAAGCAAAATACTATATAATGCATTGAATTGTACCGCACAATATGGCAGTAGAAATGATCATGCATGTAATTGGTGAAGCTTAGCTGCAGTGTGATCGAACTCTGACCCTGGCAGTAACCAGTACAGCAGGCTTATGTCTCTCAGCATTAATTATCTGCTGTGTTACAGAAAAATAAATGCATGTACATGCATAACATCTCCCCTTCCCCTGAGGAGGATGGCCTTGTGAGCTCTATCGAAGATAGAGTACAACTCCTTACCAGAGAGACAAAGGAACGTATTAAGAAATGAACTGACTATTGTATCGGAACAGTCCAGGGTCCTTGAAACAGCTACAATTACAGAAGGACACTGTAATTGACCAGGTGCCTTGCAAGGCTGTGTTATTCTCATGGGAAAACATTTTAAAAGCATGACCTCAGCACCCACGTATGTATAGAATATTGCGGACCATAGTGATGGAAATGCCCTGTGACCGACCACGTCAGTAAGGTGGGCAAAAGCTGATTGTAAACACTATATAAAGAAATTGCTTATTGTATAGAGTCAGACAAAACTCTCATACTTGGACTGTATATTATTTTGCCTGCCTGTGTACACTACTAAAATGTTGTGAACCCGAGCTTCCTGTGTTATTGACTGTCACTTAGAAAAGCCTACTGATTTCTACAGTCTGGTTTTAACAACTTATTTGACATTGTGGTCCTTCTTAGCCGGAATTCCCTTGGTAAGCTACAGGTCAGAGTGCATGGGTGGTTAGACATCTGCGCAGGAGAATTTGCCTAAATGGTTCTTCTTGAGTGAAAAGACCTCCGACTGAATTGTTGTGTGTAAAGAGGCTGTCCACTGTCTGATCTGTGGCTGAAAAGTGGAAAACTGGATCCCAAGAAGAAAACGTGCAGTCATAAACAGGAGGCTCAGGTAAGGAGGGTTTGCCTCTTTGTCTCTATTGTAGAAGGGCTCAGGTAAGGGAAAAGGTGCCTCAAATT